>NC_090309.1:45885883-46155883 GCF_039906515.1 Pseudorca crassidens
GTGGTCAAACACCTGAAAGACCTTTGAAAGACAACAGTCCTGTGACCTGGCCCAGAAGCAGCCCTGTGGTGAACAGTGATATCCTCATGTCTGTCATACTCCTTGATATACTAAGTTTGACTCCTGTCATCCCCAGGCCATGTGAAAAATGTTTTTTACTGTTTATTTTTGTTATGGGTCATGAATGCTTCTTCTACAATGACACTAAAATCAACAAAAAGGACAAAACTAGGAACCATGGCTCCAAAGAAGGTTTTTTCCTGCCTCAAATCCTCACAAGTCACCTTCACAAGGCAAGTTTACTGCTGGTCAGGTCCTGATTATAAAAGCAGTGGGAAAGGGGCGGGATTGGGGCTGCTGATTTAACCGATAGTTTAAAAGTATGTTTCCTGTCACGTAACAGCAATGGCCCTTCACGTCTTTTCGCTCACAAAGGAAAAAAACAAGACAGAAAATGAAAACTGAATTCTCAGCCTGGATTTCACATGATTTTTCACAGAAACTGAATTCATCACTTAACAAAAAAAGCCGTAAGCTCAAAGGTCTGGGAGTTAGTCATGATAAAGTTCTACTCATGCATAGTTATGAAACAGGAGAAGCACTTACCTTCTCACCTAAAGCTTTACTGCATGAAGTTTACAGCCACATTTCAGTGAAAACTTCCATATTGAGATTTGTTACATATGCAGGCATAAATCCCTGGCAACAAACATCACGTTTAAATCCAAAGCCTTCTGGCAGAGAAATAAGTAATACCTCTTGACAAAAGTTGTCCCTCTGCTCCTTACCAGAGCCCTCATTTCAGTAACGTCAAAACTTCTAGAAAATTTGTTATGGAAGGTCAGAGAGAATCAAGAAAAATGCAGAAACCAATAAACAATTATATGTGTTTGGGCCATCTGCTCAAACCAATTTAGTCTTTTATCACCACAAAGATGTGCGGTCCTGGTTTGTTTACCTCTCTCTTTTCAGTGGTTAGTTTAGAACACAAAAGGGACTAAATGAAGACAAAATCCCATGGATTCAACACAGGCATGTAACCAATGACTAAAATTTTAAAACAACATTGCCTGCAATTTGATTCATAATCGCAGAAACCAGACTCTTCAAATAATCAATTCTTCTAGCAAACAATAAAAACAAAGCTTCTTCCCAGCATATGTAATAATTAAAACGTGATTCTAATAGTTTTGCTTTGTATGAGAACAGACTAGACTAGGGCATCCCAAAGCATATTCTATGAAACCCTGGCCTAAGAGAGGCTATGAAAAAAAAAAAAAGAATTCCAAAGTCAGCTAAATTTGGGAAACGACATACATCACTCTCCGCTCTACAATGCCTATCGGCTTATAAAGGCTCTGAGAAGTCCCTCACTAAAGAGACCTATTACATTTTACTTCACCTAGCATTCTTTTAAATAACACATGTTAACATACTGCAAAACTAGTACTTCAAAAAACTTGAGAAGAAATGCCAAGTTAGACCATATTACCTATACCATCATCTACGTTTGGTCAGAAACTTCTAATGCTCATAATAGCCAGTCTCTTCTCTTTCTGGTCACATGGGTAGATTACACTTGCCTGCTCCCCGCTGCAGCTGGGCAAGGTCGTGTGACTAGTTCTGGCCACTGACTTATATCAGCCAGAGTTCCTAAGGGAGAAAATCATGGGGGAGAGCCCCCTGCCATCCTATGATGGACATAAAATATGAATGAGGAATGCACTTCTGGGGGTTTAAGCCACTGAGATTTTGGAGATGTTTGTTACTGCAGCACCAGTTTAACCTGCTCGATATGCTATGGAGATAAATTTTCTTAAATAAATCAATACAAATTGACTAAAGTGACAATATAAATTGAAGTGACAAAATAAATATAGAGATAGAAATATTTGAAGGACGGGGAGATGGATAGCAGAATAAGCATACAAGAATGCATCTTTAAGAAGGCCACTTTGGTCTACAGAATCTTAAAGATCTAGAGATGAGTGAGCTAAAACTAAAATGCCATGGTATCGACTATTTGAAGTGGCCAAGCTTAGCCTGTTTGCAGTTTAGTTTGTTGGCACGGGTGGGCAGCGAGGGTAGCAACAACACTTACCGAGCGCCTATAATGTGCCAGACCCTGAGAAACAAAGTGTACAGATTGCTGCTTTTAATCTTGACACTGTGATAGTTGGTAGATGATAACTGTTGGCATCATCTCCCTTTCACATGAGAAAACCAAAATTCTATTACATAATTTGTGTAAGATCATACCACTAATAAACAGCTTTCATATAACTATACCTGTCTACATTCTTTTTATTACACCATTAGTCTGAATTAGTAGAAACACCTGAACTATGAAATTTTTTTAAAAATAGTTTGGAGTGTCATTACTCTAATGCACTTTGTAAGAATATGAAAGTATTGTAGAATCAAAAGGGGGCAAACTTTGGCCAAATGGAAGACCTGGAGCTTTTAAAGAATAAACAGGATGTTCTTATAATTAACATACTAATTGCTTGCAAAGGATAATATTCACTTTTCCAAAAAAAGTTTATCTTTTCAAATTATAAAAGTAAGACGTACTGATTGTAGAACACTGGAAAATACAAAAAAGCATGGAGACAAAAATAAAAATCACAAGTAATCCTACCACTCTCTCCCAAAATTAATATTTGGAGTATTTTCTTATCTCTTTTTCTTTGTTTTTGTACATAGTTGAGATCATACCATTTATATAATCCTGTGTTCTGCTTTTTTCCCCTTATATTAAAAACTTTTCTATGTTATTAGGTTTTCAATAATAATAATATTTTTATCAGTATAATAATAACTAATAGTTATATATTTGCCAGGTATTAGACTAATCACTTTACTTACATTAACATATTTAATCCCGACAATAACTCTCTAAGGCCTGTTTTACAATTGTGCCCATCTTACAGATGAGGAAACTGAGACAGAGTAGGGTTAATGACTTGCCCAAGGTCACAAAGTGAATCCATGGGAGAGTCGGGATCCAGACCCAGGCAGCCCCTGGGTGAGCACTCTTAACCACTATATTGTACTGCCTCCATAATGTTCCCTCCTCTAACCTACCAACGATGGACATTTGGGTTATTATCAATTTTTTTTGTGTTATAATAATAATGTTAACAATAGACATCTTTATAGGCATCTGAGGCAATATTTTATCTAAACCTATTCAGACAGCAAAACTCTTACCATTTTAACAAGTTCAATTTATTTTCAGCTAGCTGACAACAGCTGTAGAAACATCTAAGACAGCTAGCATTTCATAAACCAACTCACTGCTCCACCTACCCCTGGTATGAACTTCCATGTGGTCCTGACCAGTCTACCCCACTGCCATCTGCAGCAGATTTCTGTAACGTTTCCATCTGCCTTCACCCGGCACAAAGAGCCAATTAAAACCCTGGGTCTGTTCTGTGTGTCCCCCAACATATATAAGCAAATTCCGTAAATTTTTATGTCTGGAGTATTTTAAATGCTAAC
Source organism: Pseudorca crassidens (assembly GCF_039906515.1). Taxonomy (NCBI): domain Eukaryota; kingdom Metazoa; phylum Chordata; class Mammalia; order Artiodactyla; family Delphinidae; genus Pseudorca; species Pseudorca crassidens. Next base: position 45,889,388 of record NC_090309.1, read on the forward strand.
CTTATTTGTTCCTAGTCTTATAAGCTTGTGGCAATACAAGGCATACAAACAGAGATACTATGCTGTATGCATGTATAAAATTAAAATGAATGATTTTCTAATTTAGACAATAATCCAGAAAAGGGATATTCAAATATTTTACTTTTTGCCTGCTTTTCACTGCTTACACTGAATGACTGAACTCTCTTGCAAGATTAAAAGAATGGTCTGAGATGAAAATAACCCCAAATCAAGTTTCACAAGCAGATCAGATAATGGTGTGTTAAGTAAAAAGGGAACTGGTTGGTGGCTCTGGCTCACAGTTCACACCTTCTGAATTCAACTTACCAACATGGCTATCCAAGAGTATGTTTTAAAAAACAGGGAATGTGTAAAAGAAGGGAAAGGCAGAAGCGTAATTTTAAAAGTTTAGGAAATCATAAAGAAATTTTCCAATACATCAACCATACCACATAGAGAAGTCATTTGCCATTTAAGAATGAAAAAGATCAATACTTCTGAGAAGCTAAGTATCTCCACACTTTCTACAAAATATTTTTCATGTTGTAAAAAAAAAACAAAATTTTTTTACAGATTCTGAAAACACACCTAGAAAAGTAACCTTAACTTTACTGGCCAAAGACCTAATAATTATAAACTATAAATCTCTGTATGAGGCACTTACATAGAGCCAGAAATAATGTTTCCATACAAGGAGAAGCCCTCTGAAACATATGTAAGATACAAAAAGTGGCAAAGCAAAATTCAAAATATTATAGATCTGCAGACAGCAAAACAAAAGAAACAAAGCCATTTGCGGGGCACTCTAAAAAGCTATAAAATTATTGCAATTAGTCCAAGTCCAAACTTCTAACAGACTTTAAATTAGAGGATAATTAAGATATCCGTTAATACCAACTTTCAGAAAATTCTTACTAGCAACTTGGTTTGTATATAAGCGCTTTAAGATAAAGGTTCACTCACTGTTTTCCTGTTATAGTTAATATCTAAATCCTCTGTTCTTATTCGAGTTCCACTCAGTAATCCAAATACTGCATTTTTAAAGATTTCATCTTCACAGAACCCAAACTCTTTGTATTATCCCCACAGGCAGCCCCTGCCTCCACCCAGCCACCCAACCCACCAACCCCACCGGCGCTGTTCATGTCCCCATCAGGCTGCCAGCGCCCCGCACAGGACTCCTCCTAAAGACTGCACAGCCCCGCCCCCCCTTGTTTCTACCATGCTGACTTAAAAAAACAAGCCTTGCAATTAAAAACACTTTTGAAAGACCACAGTCAGGAAGTAAACACACAATTACACACAAGAATCAAGTACTGCAGACAAATGGCCAATGACACGAAGTCAAAAAGTGAGTAAGCAAAGAAAAAAATAAGATTTTGCATGACAGTAACCAAATGCCTTTTATTCTGCTTCTACAATGTTTGGGCATCCAACCATCAATAATTCATATACAAATGACAGTCAGATATATAAAATATAGGACTTTTTTTTTTAAACCTTCAGGGCCCCAATTTTCATTCAAACCACAAAGACTGCATATTTTGCAGTGAGTGGAGTAGGTGGGGCAGGGGAACCTCCACGTGAAGTCTGGGAGAACGCGTTACTCATTAGTCCAGGTAAAACCATGCAAGATTTGATATTACACAGAAGTGTTTTCCTCCATATAGTCACAAGATTTAAGATTACTGGAACAAAAAGATAAATAAATAAAAATAAACCTTGCTAAAGAGGAAAGCCACCACCTCTATTCCAATTCTTTGCTCAAGTGAAATGACAAGTTTCAAGATATTTTGTTAAACTGTAGCTATTTTAAGACAGGACAAAGCTGCATCAGTGCTTGTCACACAGCTTGCTCCCAATCTCTTGGCAGTTCTCCAACACATTCTAATTTTTTTATGCACAGCCTTGCTGGAATCTCACCCCACTTATCTCTAAAGACACACTAAGTAAGATGTTGCCACATTACACAACCAACCTGCCATTTATTCCCATCCGTTCACTTTGAACAATGTCTGACTAAAAAAAAAAAATCAGAGCACCATCTGTGTGGATGCAGCTTAATCCAAATGATCCAATTCACATGGGTCCCCAAAACAAGTATCAGAATACCGTTCAAACTGGGAGGAAATGCTGTGTGTCAGTGCCCAGAGAAAGGCTGAATACTCACCAACCAAGGAAGGAGAACTGATACAGAGGGAAAAAAACAAGATCAAATCCCGACTACAGATGCTAGACCCTAGTCATGCAGCCACTGCCTACATTTTGAGGCAGATTATTAATCAGGGTGTATTTTAAAGGATAATCTCAGGGTTTAATGAGTCCCATTACCTCCGTGAAAAGAACGATTTAACATAGCATTACGTCCTCTAAGTCAATGTACTCTCTAATTGTTAATATTTGGCCAAAAAAAAAAAGTCCTCTTCAAAAACAAACTGGAATGGTTAACCACATGCTGTTACATTCCATTCTTGCTAAAAAAATATATTTAATTAGCACATTTGCGCCTCATGGTCTGCACAGCTGCACAACATTCCAGTGATGGGCCAGCTATTGATACACTCTTTACATTAAAAAACTACTGACTTCAAAAGTTGAGAGGACTGAGAAGCAGTTCTCAAGCATGACCCACTAAAGATATATCTATTTCATGTGAACAAGTTTCCTTTAACAAGGGTATAGTAAAAAGGAAGATATATTATAATTAAGAATAAAATATTCATGCAAACATACACTAACAAAATCATTCTTCAGAACTGGAAATATATATATATATATTTATATATATCAATATATATAAAATTCAACCGACAGACAAGAACAGTCTTCCTCAGGAACAAGACAATAAATTAGCCTGCTGTCTAAACTTTCACCCTTTCTGAATCAAAGATTTTTAGAACTAGGATGAAAGCTGATGTTCTTAATGTCAGGAACACATACTTAAAAAAGCAAAACAAGCCTTTCAAAATGAGAAATCATCCTGATTATCAGGGAAATTCAGGAATTCTTCTGGCAGTGGGTGTTGATTTAAAAACAAACAGACCAAAAAACGCCCCCCCAAAACAAAAAAACCTACCTTAAAGAATAAAACACAAAGTGTGCACTGGTTTCTCTTCTGCTCAAATGGCACACAAATGTCTCTGCTCCAGGATCAGGGTGCTTCTTCGACTCCGCCCCAGGAGATAAGTCAGGTATTGAAGGACAGCTGGCAGCACAGAGTTGTCAACCTCGCTGTGAGAAGGACCAGGCCCCTTTCAGAGAAGTTACCCGACTGATACCTCTAACCACTCGCCTCCTAAAATAGAGACAGGTGTGCTCATCCAGTCAAAGGTCCAGATAATGCTACGTTCAAGCCTCCTGCTCTTCCTAACCTGGGGCACCGGGACCAGACGCTGGGCACTGCCTCAGCTCAGTGCCTCCCCCGGTGCCAAGACTCAACGTTTGCAGCTGCCTGTAGGTCAAGCTGAGATCCCTCCCTACTCCAGGCTTCAGTCAGCCCAGGCACATTAACCATCAAACATTTCCCTTGATGGGTTTTGGCCACCCTCAAAGAGAATGACTCCCACCAGGTTGGGAGTTTCTGAACAATCCCTCATTTGGAGAGAGGAAGTCCACATAGTGTACCTGAGCTCCATCACCCAGCCCTGCTCCATCCATAACCCAGCCCAGCTCCATCCATCACCAGGCCCAGCTCAGATTTCCCCTCTAAACTGTGCAAGGAGCCACCACTGGCCTTAGTGTTTAAACCTGGGAAGAAGGTCATTTGCCATTTTTCCTTGTGGCCAACCAACCCAAGTGAGACCAGTAACAACCACTAAGTACCTCACAGAAATTGCTGGCAAGGGCTTTCTTTCTCTTCCAATGAAAGGGTATTTCTCCCCTCTTGCCACTCCCTCTTTCCCTCAACACATGAAGAAACCATTTTAGCACCTTCTTCAGGAAGAGGCCAACTATACTAGAATTAAGGCAACAAAGACGTGCCAGCAAGTCACCTGCATCCCATCCAACCATCTGAGGTCCCATGGCGTAAGAAACTGGTTTGCATAATCGAACATGTATATTGCTTTTTCTCCTTGAAATAGATCCCGGATCCGAAGACAGAATTTTAAAGAGTTCAGCTGATACAAATACCCTAGGAAAGCTGAGCTATACTGTATGCTTTCAACAATTACAACCAAACCCAGCCCAGTAAAATTTATTACATTTAAAACCAAGATTATAATAACCACATCCATTCCATTTGCAACACTCTATAGGGTAGCTGGTTCCAAAGACTCTGAAATCTGAAGACAAAAGTAAAATCAGATGTTGTCCGAAGCATACGGAGATGTCTCTCAAGGGAATTAATGCAACTCTGACGGGAATTCCTCTCAAAACAAATAGAAAACACACATTATCTAATGATAGCTTAATTTCTGGTACTTTTCCACTATAAAACAATTTTTTTAAAGAAGAGAAGTATCTACAATAAGCAAATTTGGGGTTCTCTCAATCTTTGCCTTTTCCTTAACACCCCGCCACTGAAACAACTCAGGGAAACCGACAGTATCCATAAGCCACGGTTTTAAATATGGCCAGTAGTAATAAGATATTATGTTCCGTCATGCTACGTGTACCAACTGGAAGGGTGATAAACATTGAGGGATTATTCAGACTATGAAAACTTTACATCTTTAGCTTGAGATTTGAGGACTGACCCTTATTCATGAGACGAACAAATATGTACAGAGGGAAAAAAGGTTTAAAAGACAAACATCAAAATGATAACTGCATGTCTCTGGGGTCACTGAATGGGGTCAGTGACTTTAATTTTCTTCTTTGTGTTCATTTTTATTTTCCATATGCTCTACAATATTTATTATTTTGGTAATAAATATTATTTTGAAATTGTTACATTATGATGATTTTATGCTAATTTATACCTTTCTGAAAGTATATATTCTACATAAACTATTCAGAAAAAACCTGACATAGTGTATATAGTAGCAGACACTGTCAAAAATTCAGGGATTCTAAAAGGTGAAGAAAATGAACATTTTTAACTTTTAAGATGATTGTTCTCCCTATAAAAGCACTCCTATGCTACAGGTTAAAAAATACAATGGAAAATGTTTAAACATCACAGAGAAAAATAATAAGTATTGTCTTGGGGAATAATCTAGGTTTTTCTTCCCCTTTAAATAAGATAAAAGGTGGGGGGGGAAAGCCCTAGACCGTGATAAAAATATGCATTATCCCACCCCAAAGACTCTGTACAGCTGGTGAAGAACATTCCGGAAAAATGTGTAGCCCTTGAACATTTAGATTTGGCCTTGAAGCAAACACACCAGGACAAAAATTATCCCTGAAACAGCCATCCAAGAGGGTAGGGAAACAACAAGAGATTTCATCCAGAACCGAAGGCAGTAGCCATTTGAGGCTGGTCTCCGCCCGGATGATGCTTCTGTCAGGCTCCCTTGTGGCCCAGTTTCTACATCTTTTCCCACACTCCACGGAAATGGCAAGGCTCTAACAAACTGCACATTTAAATGAGGAATGGAAAAATCTTTTCAAAACTTCGGCGTTCTTTACACCTTCAGTACTATTAATGCTGCCTTTCTGAAAGCCCTGGTAGAAAAAAAATTGAACAGCAGAGGGTATATTTAGCTGATTAATCATTTCACTCATTAGTTTTTATCCAGCTAAAATGACGTTTGTTATGGTGAGTGTTAGAATATTTTTAATAAAGATCAAAAGTTTATTGGTAAGTATTTTCAAAAAAATTTGGAATATATGGAGAGATGAAATTAGAACTCCTCCACAATCCCATCACCCAGAGATAAACCACTGTTAGGCTAATGAACTTACTAAGCAGAGACATATTTAATTATACAAATTAAACACTGAACATATATATTTCAAAAGAATAAATTCTATTTATATGTCATTCTAAATTTCATCCTATTTCATCTGTTGAGTAAACAATTCGTAGTTATATTCTCATACAGATTTTACTGCCTAAGTAACGGCTTCAAGTTTATATGTTAAAGATCAGAACCAGCAAGGAGCTGTCAAATGGCTCTTTAGAGTTCACTAAGAATCGAATTATGATGCCTATATACAAGGGCCAATTTTAAAGCAATCTTGAAGTTATAACATCTTACTTTCATATCTCAAAGCACACTTCACCTGAACCCCTTCTCAATCAACCATTTAAAGTTCATGGCAGAAAAAATACAAAATTCCTGAAAGTAAATTAGTTCATTTTTATAAGCTACATTTTACAAAGTACCAATACAGTTGAGGACGTGGACCATAAAACAGAAAGTACTATTTCCTCTCAAACATTTCCCTCACCGGCTAAGGACAAAGTGACTCATTCCTGGGATTCACCTTCCTTCAAAATACTATCTCTATAAAATTCCCCACTTAAAAAGTCTTAAAATAGCCCTTTGTCTCCCTTCATGGTGGAGCTTTCTCAATCACACACATCTCTCTTTCTCATTTATGTAATAGATAAAATAGATATCATTATATGCATACATAAATGTCATATATAACATATAAGAATTTTTCATAAGAAATTAAAATTCATTCCTCCCACTCTTAGCCTGAATATTCCCCAATGCTGAGAAACCATTAATTGGAAGTAATCTAAATCTGGAGTCATTTTTATTTTAAAATTTTCACTCAGAATTTTTTTTTAACATCTTCATTGGAGTATAATTGCTTTACAATGCTGTGTTAGTTTCTGCTGTATAACAAAGTGAATCAGTTATACATATACATATGTTCCCATATCTCTTCCCTCTTGCGTCTCCCTCCCTATCCCACCCCTCTAGGTGGTCACAAAGCACCGAGCTGATCTCCCTGTGCTATGCGGCTGCTTCCCACTAGCTATCTATTTTACATTTGGTAGTGTATATATGTCCATGCCACTCTCTAACTTCGTCCCAGCTTACCCTTCCCGCTCTCCGTGTCCTCAAGTCCATTCTCTACATCTGAGTCTTCATTCCTGTCCTGCCCCTAGGTTCTTTAGAACCCTTTTTTTTTTTTTTTTTAGATTCCATATATATGTGTTAGCATATGGTATTTCACTTGTAATTTTATCTACATTTCTGACCAATACCAATGAAACCTGATGGTCTAATGGTTACAAAATTAGTTCCAGCAGCAGTGTTTGGGCTTCTACAAGTGAGAACTAATACGTCACAGAATTCCACTGCTCTCATCACACAAGTGTGCAGTTTGGAAACAATAAAGAAACCTCTTCTTCCCCACTCTTTAAGCTGACCCAGATTAGTGGTGTCAAGCTATCATTCCATTACATCTGAATGCTCTACCCCTCTCAGATCCACACCCTTCAGAAGGTGACTTACAGATGCTGATGTTTTCCCACTGCTCTAGATAAGTGCAGAGGACAGATATGACAACCCTTGGGAATCTTAAACCATCCCCTAACGATAATCTACAATTGGCCAGGCTTACTTTTCTCATTTCTTTTTTAAAAACTAAATGGTTGATTGCTTTTTTTATTACTTAAAAAATGATCCTCATAGTAGTCTATTATATTATTTACTGTACTCTTCTCTATTTGTAAAATATTTCAAAACTCCAAATGAGAAACATTAAGTCATAGGAATTTCCTTTCACATAAGAAAGGAAATCACCCATCAACCCACCATCCAAAGCAAACCATTAATATTTTAATGTATTTCCTTCCAGTCTTTAATATAACAAAACTGGAGTTATACCATATTGTACAGCTTTGCATACAGATACTTCCACTGAATATTATATTGTTAGCTTTTTCCCTTTTCAGTAATACTCTAACCGTTATTTTAAGCAGTACATTGAATTCCATACTATGCCTGTGCCATGATTTATTTGACTATGCCACATTTGCTTTTCCACTGTTAATATTGCTAAGAAAATCCCTGCCTAAAAGTCTGTCCTTACTTTTAATTCTTTCTTTAGATTACAGAACTACAAGGGGAATTTCAGCCCAAAAGGCATAAACATTTAAGTTTTCTGTTATATATACAGGAGCCCCTGTTTTCCACTCAGTTTGTATTAATCCAAATATTCTCCCAACAGGTGATGCAGAGGCCCAAACCCACAGCATCCCAGAGAGCATTACCTACCAATTTAAGTGGAAAGTTAATCTAATTGTTTTAGTTCTTATTTCATATTACTGGTGGGTTTGAACAATTGAATACGGTTATTGGCTTCTATGCTATCTTCTTTTACAAACTGTTCCTATCCTTTCCCTAAGCACTAGGGTTTTGGCGTTTTCTCATTTATTAAAAATAACTATTAATCATGTTTGCTTTTCCTACTAATTAGACATAGGGACAAGTTTAATATAGACTTAGCATTATTTATCTGCATGATGGTATTGTTTACTGGAATGTATCTTTTCTGAATAAATCAAATTATTTGAAAGGAAGCATAAAAGTGAGACACACTAAGCAAAAATTCCACGTTTTATGATAGTTAAAACATATTGTGATGGCACTGGATTATCCCACTTAGCTTTCATAATCCTTTGTGACAGAAACTGTCATACCACCATTTTGCAGATTAAGATACTGAGGCTCACAGAGAGGTCAACGCAGCTTGCCCAAGGTCAATCAGCCAGTGCATGGAGTGACAAGGTGGAGTAATTCCAGAGCCTAAGGCTCGGGACTCCTGCACCCAACAGCCTCTCCTCAGCCACCCTAGCCCTGACCTGTCTCCTTCAACTTCTTGAGTATTATCTCCACGAAGGGTTCTGCCAGAACCTCAAATTCAACATGTTTAAACACAAAACTGATTCTCTTCCCAACCAGATATCCACTCTTCCCCTTAACCTGTCTACTTCCGTCATCATGGTGACAACCATGCTCTTTGTCATTATTCAAACCTGAACCCTTTATTTTAGCTCCTCATCCACTCAGGACCACTCCCATCCAGTCACCATGCAAACCGTCAGCAAAGGATTGGGTCTTCACCACCTTTCTCCCATCTCTCCCCTCCTCCTCATTCTCTCAGCCTCCACCATCACTTGCTCCCTTAATCTCTGGACCTTCACCATCACCTCTTTCCTGTCTCCTTGCTTCTAGTTTCTTCCTGTTCCACTGTGTTTTGAACAACTGCCGAAGCGCTGTGTTACTCAAATACCACCACAGAATTTTAGGTGTACGGGATCTTGAAACCTAAGATCCGATCAGTTGGCAGTTCCTGACTCAAACACTGTATTGAGGGTGTTCCTGGGGCCCCATCTCAGCTCTGCAGAAAGAGTGCCCTGATTGATTTTCTATGCCTCCCAGGGACACAGGGAGTGGTGCCCATGTGCCAGGTTTTAACCCCCACTAGGGTTTCATCTAAGTTTTTCATTTGATAAATTTAGATCTGAGACCAGAAAGATTAATGGCTTGCTGAAGTCACACACCTGGTCAGTAAAAGATCTTTATCTTCCGTGTACATATAGAGTATATTCTATACATTAGGAGTATAAAGTCCTTGGATTCAGGAGCTAATTCTTATTCAGCTTTAAGCCAGCCCACACCACCATCATCCTAACCCAATGACAAGCCTTGGCTACAGGAGGTACCCAATAGTTATTTACTACATTAAAAACCATATTGCAAAGTAATCTTAGAGTAGCAGCAAAGGAATAACGTTCATATAAATGTTTCTTGGTAAAAGAACTATAATTATACTACTTTCAAGAACGGGAAAATGAACTGACAAAGGGTCTCCACTAAGTGGTCTTGAGCAGCCTCTGTTAATCAATATAAAAATTCCATTGGTAACACAGAATTTTTAAAAATAAAAGAATAACAGCTCTTTTGACATAAAAATGTTAAGGTAGTTTTAAGAAAGCACTCCAAGAGGGGTCAGTGGCTTGTATAGCTTGGGTAGTCCAAAGAGAAAGGAATGGAACTGTTATCAGCTGAACGCCTACTATGTGCCTAGCACTGTACACTGCTATCTCACAACTGTATGAGGAAGTATTATTATTTCAACTTTACTGATGAGGAAATCATGATTCCAAGAGTAATGAACTAACCCAAGGACCTAGACGTGACCACATCGCTGGTATACAATAGCATTAGGATTTGAGCCCAGATCTGTTTGACTCTAAAACCCAAGCTCTTTCCAAACCAAGGAAAAATTTTCTACAACATAATCATCCTTACAGACCTTAAAGGACAAAAACTTGATTATGACTCTACTGAAATTACGAGTGACTGTTGATCAAAATAAATCACAAAGAGTTTAAAAAAAAAAAACCACAAACTGGGAGGTAGTTTTTGCAACACATATAATCCACAAGGGATTATTAGGCAATCTACATTAAATCAATCAATAAGAAAAATATCTAAAAGACATACAGACAAAAGACTAAACAAGGACTTAACAGAAGAGGGAACCCAAAAGGTCAATACTATAAATATATACTTAATCTCAATAATCAGGGAAATTGCAAATAAAAAGCACAATGAGATAACATTTCACAAATATGACTGGACAACATTTTGAAGTTTGGCAAGGTTGTGGAAAAACTATAACATCTGTACACTTCTAGTAGGAATATAATCAATACAATCTCTTTGGCATTATCTATAAGGTTTGGCATTATCTAGTATGGTTGATGATGCATATACCCTATGAGCCAGCAAATTTCATTCCTGAGAGAGAGAAAAACAAATAATATGTTTGTGTGCATGTGCATGTATCCCCACATACATAATAAAAGACATGTAGAAGACCCATTCATAGCAGCCCTTTTATAATAGCAAAAGAAAAACAAAAAACTAAAATCAATCCAAATCTCCATCTACAGTAGAAAGAATAACTAAGCCATGGTGGAATACTACACAGCAGTGAAAATGAATGAACTACAGCAACAAAATGAATGAGTCTCAGGAATATGTTAATCTGAAAGGACAAGTCACAGAAAAATATGTAAAGTGTAATTTCATTTATATAAAGTTCGGAAACATATAAAATAAATAAGAATTTTTAAAAGGATAGCCCATAAAGAAGAGGAAGGGAATGATAAACACAAAATTCAGGACCGTGGTTGCTTCAGATGGGATGACAGAGGGGCACAGAGGAGACTCTGAATGTATAATAGGCTCTTCTTCTTGAACTAAGTGGTGGCTGCCTGAGTGTTCATTGGTTTGTGATTCTGTAACATATCTTTTATGAGCATTGTTTTGTATATACAAATCACTTAATAAAAAACAACTTTAAGGGGAAAAAAGGGACCAGAAGGTCAGGATATTGAATACACCAGGAAAAATAGCTGATGACAGAGAACAAGATGCCAGAGGAGAGCAGAGGTAGTAGAGGGGACCCTATGCTCAGGGGTTTAGCTTCCTGGACTCCAGTTCTGCTATCTGAAAACTAATGCCTTCTTCTGGGAGGTGGGGGGAGATTGTTTTTTCAACTTTAGAGGTGTTTTAGCAAAGATCATAAAAAAATGATTAATCTAAACAAACACAGTAAATAAAGCTCTTCCACCTAAAGATTATAGAACTTTAAATTAAATATTTATTTAATATTTCTGTATTAAATAACTTACAATGCACGCATCAATTTCTTAGTGATGTAAGGGGAAAAAATATGCTGATACTTCCGCAAAAGACAAAAGATACTAGTAAGAACATTTTGATATGGAGGTCTTTTAGCTGAAAGAGTACAGCAGTTTCTCAGTTTAATGTCCATACAGACCACTTAGGGGTCATGTTAAAATGCAAATTTTGATTGGAAAGGACTGAGCCTCTAAGAATTTACATATACAACAAGCTCCCACTTGGTAAGTGATCCTGTCCTGATGTTGCTGGTCCACGAACCTCACCTCACTATGGTAGCAAGAGACATCATGAAAATGCCTTCTCTGGTGATGTTTAAAAATAGAAATATGAGAGTATCTAATTGAGACCGTTTCATTTTCCCCCAAAGTAGAGATTGATGACGTTATTCCTACACTATAAAAACTTGGATACAGGACACTTGTTATCAGAAAAAAATCAAGAGTACTAAACTAGGTCTTTTGCAAAGAAAAGGTGCTTTGAGAAACAGCAAAGACTGAAAACTTACAAGAGAACTCCAGGAGAGGTTTTACTCACCTGCACAGACCTAGAGAAATAGCTTTTCCAGCAGGGGGATTAGCCCTTTCCTTATGGAAGAACGGTTTACATTCCCAAAAGTCTCAAAGGAAGAAACCAGGACTACCATAAAGATATTCACAAAACATTAATTAAGGCCTGATTATCATGCAGATGTTGGTGGGGGGGGCCCACATAATTAAAGGAGCATCCCATCACTGCATGTAAAAAATATATATGTTGGGCTTTAAAATTCTAAGAATATGCTGTTAAAACGAAAAGCTTATTATCTCAACAAAAACCACACCGAATAATTTCCACTCATCAGGCCTATGTTTGTTTAGAAGTAGTAAAATCCTCCCATCTCAAAATAGTACTTCTACATGTAAAGTCATACTTTCATACAGCAAGACAAAATAACCACTCACATACTCTTCCAAGGAAACTCTGCCAATGCCAAGTCTCTGCTAAGGATGTGTCACTAGTAGAGTGAGGTCTTGTCGCTTGCTCCTGCAACATCACAGACAGTTGTTACTACTCTCATCTGAGAGATGCTCTTTACCGAAAGCCTGCACATCAGAAGACATCCAAGTGACAGCAGTTTCTGCCCTGCCCCAGTACTTCTTATTCATTCTCTCTGATGAAGGTTTTGGTCCATCCAGAGAAAACAGAGTTACAAAGAGCTTAACCTAACAGAATTCTGCACCTGGTAAGTCAGAACAGCTAAACCTCCTGTGACATCAACACAGGGTATTTTCTTACAACACAATAAATCCAAAATGTCTGGATAATCCATGGAAGGAATACTCCCAAACATCAGAATGCAACATGATTTCATACAACCAGCACAAAGGTTTAGCCCAAATCTAAACAATTCTACATTTTAATGGCCCTCCATTACTGAAAATAATGCACATAAACCACACATTCTGCAGCCAATTCTATCCTGCAGAGCCACATAAAATCAAATGCCACTAACTTGGGCTCATTAGAGATTTAAAAAATAAAAGCAGACACACCTTGCTTTGAAACACTGATCTTCCCTTCCAGTTAACACACTGAAATCCCCTTTTTCACCTATACATTCTAGAAGAGCCTCGGGTGAAATCTGAAATGTATCCCATTTACCATCCCACATTGAATTGTAGAAGTGGCATTTAGAAGGGAAATTCCTCGGGTACTACCCCAGACTAAATAGATGAAGATGTTGGAACATCTCCTTCTGACCAGATACCAGCTACACAGGCCCTGGTGGTCTGCCCTTCACAATCCCCTCCCCAGCCACATCTGCAAAATATATGTATATAAAAACTACACATACATATAAACAAACAAATGCAGTCAGTTACCACCACAATCCCTTATTCATGACTGGAGACTTAACTTGGCTATCAAAGCCAATCTGAATACCAATTTACCATCAACCACGACACATTTACCAAATAATCCTTAATAAAGAGTCCGAATATGTAATTGTATTCTATTACAGAAAACGCAAACAATGAAAACAAAGCAAATACAGGTTAAAGAAATCATTTACCAGCCATCAAAAACATATATAAGTTCTTTTTAAAACAATTTACTGAATGTTAATATTTTTTAAAATGTCTCAGGGACATATGAACTAAAATATATCAATGGTTTCATTTCAAAAAATGGTTTCCTACAGGAAAAATTCATACTCTTAGTATTGATCAAAGACAGAGGTACCGTAATGTCGTAGCTGTAAAGCACCAAATAATAAACATCAACTTTCACACATGATGAAATAGATGGAGAGTTGGGCTGTGGTTTACGGATTACGGGTGAAAAGACGCTGCGACTCCCAGTACAGACTGCACCACTGCCTCTGCACACCACTGGGCCCGGTCCTCCCGCCAGCCCCTCCCTACGGCTCAGGTCCCTCGGTCGGAGATCAGATTCCGGTCCGCAGCCGCAGGCCGACTCCCTCTGCCCGCATTAGCACTGCAGGACACCCCTTCATCCCAGCAGGGCCCAACAGACTAGGCAGGAGGGGGTTACCCAAAGAGAAGACTCCCCCACCTCACAACTAGGTGACCTGGTCCTCCCGACGCCACATCCCGCTGAAGCTGCATGACAAGGTAGAAGTAGCTCCGGGTCTCGGCCAAGGGCAGCCCTGGGCCTGGGTGGGGCCCGGCGGGGGCCGCAGGCGCCGAGTGGCCTTGCCAAGCCCCGCCAGCGAGAACCAGGGGAGGCTGCGATACTGCTGCATTGTGCTGCATCACGGCGAGGGCACCGTGAGCCATCCATCTTGCCAAAAAAATCACATCCCCGTCCAGATAAACCCCGCCGAATCCATTTTTCTCCTTCGCCGAAGCACCCCCATACTCGCCCTCTCCTCACTTACTATCCAGCCCAGCTTTTGACTGGAAAAATAACGGACACGGTTTGTGTACCGATGCCCACAACACTCCCCCTCCCCATCTGACGGCAGGCACTTGGCATCTTTCCTATCACAAAAACAAAGGGAAGGCTCCCCCCAAAAAGAGGGCCGCGGGCGTGGTGTGAGGGCTGATGACCAGAGGGGCTTCCAGCCCACTACCCCAAAGGCAAGCCCGGAGGGTCCCCGCGCTGGCACAAACCTGTTGAAGAGAGGGTGGCAGGAGCTGAAGAGCGGGCGCAGCGGCGGCTCCGCGACCCGAGGCGGCTCCCGCCCAGCCCTGGGAGAGCGGGGACGGCAGGGAGGGCGGGGGGCGGGCGCGAGGATGGGCGGGGGTGGGGGCGCCGGGACGCCGCCTCCGTTTCAGCTGCAGCGCGGCGCAGCCGGGACCACGCCTGGCCGCATCCCCCGTACCGTTACGCGCCGAGCCCGGCCCTGTCAACACCGCCCCCGCTCGCCACCAGCCGGGGCTAGAGAGAGGGCACCCGAAAATACACCCTCCCGTCTGCCCACTTCGCAACCACCCTCGCGCCGGGGGCCGCTGCGCCCGGCTGGAGGGAGGAGGCGGCGGAGGCGGGGAAGGAATCGGCCCCAATGCGTCCACGGATGAGGCTGGGCGGCCGCGGTGCGCACGGCTGCTCTGCGACCGCCTCACTGCGGAGCCCACCGCCCGCCGCCCCCCGCCCCGCACAGCCCGCGTACTCAGAAGCCACTGGAGACCCGGCTCCCCGCGACGCCACTGCCCGGGCTGTACAGCTTCCCCGCCCCCACCCCGCTCCCCGGGCGCAGGGCAAAGGCGGGACAGCCGCGTCCTCCCGGCCTGGGCCCGCGCCCCTCCTCCCGCCGCCCAGGAGCCAGCCCGGGAGACAGCCCCAGTGAGTTGGCATCTTCCTGCCTCAGGCCCCCTACCTACCTCCCGCGGATAGGGGGGTGGGGGCGCCGGGGTCCCGTCCTCCTCCCGCTCCTCGGCGGCCGGGCGGGTGGGCCGGGAGGCGACTCCGCGGGGCTGTCCGCGGCTGGGGCCGGGGCTCACAGGACGGGACCGGTGGGCGCTGCTGCGCGGGGCTGCGCGCTCGCTCCGGGCGGAGAGGCGGCAGAGGGAGGGACTGGAGGAATCCGCAGCCTGCTCGGCAACAGCTGCACTGATTCCGGGGGTTGGGCGGGAGCGCGGGGCGGGGGGAGGAGGGGAGGGAGCTGCAGGGAGGGGGCGAGGGGCGGGGAGAGGGAGCGCGCGGACGCGGGCAGGCGCCGGGTGCGCGCACACGCGCGCGCGCACACGCGCTCTCTCCCGCACACCCTCCTCTGCTCTGCCGCGCTCCTCCCTCCTCGGTTTCCCACTCCCGCCAGCCCTCCGCGCTCGCCGCGAGTCCCGCAGCCGCCCACCCGGCGCCTGCTCCGCGCGCGACCCGAACCTCGGGCGCGTACACGCTTTCCCCGCGCAGCCTCTGCCCTGCCCCAGCGCCGACCTTGTCCTTTGCCGCGGGGACTGGCCGGGGCTGGCCTGGGCAGGGTGGGCACCGCCGCCGCGCTGTCCGAGCCAAGGGACAATGGGGGCTTTGTCCCCACGGCCGGCAAGGGCCAATTTCATGTTTAATTTGAGGCTAATTCGATTATCGCCATGGAAAAGGGCAGCCTAATTTTCTACGTGACTCGTGCAGCCTCCTTTTGCCCCCGATGTTTGCGTTTGGAACGCAATGGAGAGAGCGTGTTGAGGGAGGCTTTGGAGAGTCGTTTGGTGGTTTAGTTTTAGTTCTACGTGGTGATGCCTTATAGGTTCTGCCCAGCCTGATGAAGACCGGTGGTGACCTCTCCATGGGAAACCTGGGCGATGGAGGGAAGGCGGTTGTTCCTCGGCGAAGTCAAGATTTTCCTCCTTTATGAGTGATTTTTCACCCTTTCCCTCGGGGTAGCTGGTAATAGGCCCTACAAGTGGTTCGCGCAACTCTTGCCTCTCTCGCCCTAACGCCGGCTCACTTTAGCCTGATTCGGGTGCCCTTCCCGAGCCACTCCTAGGAAGTGGGGACGCGATGGCCTGAGGGCTTGAGTTCTCCCCCTACCTATGTACCGTGAGATGGACACGGGACGTTTCCTGGAGACTTGGCAAGTGCTAGAGCCGATTCTCAACCAGCTTGCCTACCCTGGCAATACCCGAAGCTATGTAGAAATTCTGGAACTGCCACTGTTGAGGAGAAAAGATGGTGTCATCACCAGGACCACGAATAGAAACGCTCTTTTAAACAGCCTGGAGAAACTGACTTTCTCCGTGCTCTGTAAGTGCCCAAAGCGGCACTGTAAGCCTTCAGAGGGAAGAGGGGCCTTCTCCGTTGTTTAAAAAAAAAAAAAAAAGCCCTAAGGCTTTTCTCCTAAAGATCTGACCCTCAATACCTGAATAAAAATTTTTTCAAAAAATAAATAATGATGATGATAATAGTCAAATAGCTAGGATCGTGCTTATGTCTCAAATCAGTAGACATGATGGATTTATATTTTTGTATGTATTTTTCATGAATAGTTTAAAATAAAACTAAACAAAATCGTCTCCGCAAAGTGAAGATGATTCTTCCTTTTAGGCTTTCGCCATCAGTTTGAATGTTTGACCAAAGTTTATATTTGATCTATATGAAAAAAATTGAGGAAGGCAAATGATTTAACATTTTTCTCACAAGGTTGATCAACACAGCCTGGTGAACTCTCAAAAGGCAGGGTTCTCTGTTCACTGCTAGTACATAGCAGGCATTTAAAAGGTACTCAAAAAATATTTGTTGAACAGGATCAACATGTATGTGGCTGCCCTTGTTAGGTAATGCTGGAAACCCACTAGAAATAAAAGTTGTTTCCCTTTCACTTATTTTGTGCCAGAGCCCCCAGCACCTCCCCACCTACAGTGTTAATGAAATACCAAAGAAAACAATGGCAGTACTGAGAAATGCCTGTTTAAATTCTTTCAATGTTATTCTGCAATTGTGACTCTTAACTGCTTCCTTTATCACAGATAACAGTACTGGAATAAATCTGCATTTGATGCATGAGTCACCTCCCCTACCCCATTCCACTCCCACTTAGTTTTAAAATTTTCCTTCAAAAAGGAAAGCCACACATAACTTTAGCAAGATACTTTAGTAAAGTGGCAGTAAGTATTCCAAACATGTGAAAGACAAGGATTCAGAGTTTCACTATAAGTACCTGACTAGCAATTCAAATTCTTACCTTTTGGCGGGGGAGCAGGGGGCCGGGGGAAGCATCACCCAGGAGACCCCAGTGTATCACTGACCAAGAAAAATTAACAAGTCAAAAAAAAAAAAAAAGTCTAAATCTGGAGAGATTATTGGAGAAGACACATATCTCTGTGGAAAGAAAGAATCTAGAAAAAGAAAAAACTTTAGGCAATAATGATGGTAACTCAAGAGGATTATTCCCAAATATCTCAGAAGCAACTTTGCTGAAGTTTATCCTCACATTAGAATCAAGGTTGATTTAAAGGAACGTTAAACTCCTTGGTTTCCTGTCTGTAACATTCTATTCTCCATTTTTAAAACCATGTGAGTATATATGGCTTTGTCTCCCATAGAAATAATACTTTATTACAAAATTTTAGAGATATAAATAGTTATTTTAACTTTCCATTCAAAATTTAGGGGAAAATCTTGTCAACATGCATTAGTCACTATAGACTGTTATGATAACACCATAGACTGTGTTACGATAACACCTAGTTCCCAAATCTCAGTATAATATGCACTTTCCAAATCAACAAAAACTAATTTGTTGCTTATACAAAGCAACTGTGGTTCCAAGAGACTCTCCGGGGAACCTGTCTTCCAAGTGTCAGCTCAACATTCCAGAATACTTTAATACTATGGTACCTTCATGTCAATGGGTACTCCCACGATATCCATTGCAAGGGAAGAATGTAATGGAGGGTTAAGTACCAGCAACTAAATACTTCTGCCCAGAAATGACACAAGGTTTCCTCCACTCACATTTCATTTGCCAAAGCAAGTCATGTGGCTACACTTGAAATCAGATATGAATGAGCAATAGTGTTGTCTGCCACTACCTGTTTTATTTAGAAAAGAGAGAATGGTACCTTAACTATTTCCTTGGTTATATTAACACAATTAATACCCATATACATACAAACTATTATGTATAAAATAAGCTAAGGATATATTGTAGAACGTGGGGAATATAGCCAATATTTTATAACTAAAATAATAATTCAGATTATAAATGCTAAGTTATATATATTTAAAAATTAAGAAAAAAAAAGAAAGCCCATCTTTTATTATAATAATAGTATTCTAAAATTTTAAAATCAGGACACATTTTGAAAACTTGAATAATGTTTTTCATTTCTAATATTCTTAAACCTGACTTCCTTTTAACCTTGAACTAGTCTGGGAAGTCTCCTCGTATTAGAAATGTTCCATTTGGTGATTTACACATATTAATTTTGCACTGGGGACACCTAAAGACTTACATGTTTAAACTGTCATTACCATGAATGAATACTTTTTGAGCACCAATAACACACTTACTGCTGAATAAAATAATTCATTCTTTCAATTATTCAAGAAATATGTATGCCTTAATCTGTTCTAGGCTCTGAAATAGAGCAGTGGGCAAAACAGTAAAAAATCACTGCCTTCATGAATCTTCCATCGTAGTAGGGGGTACAGTCAATCAATAAGCAAGTAAAACATATGTATGATGATCAATCTGACTATATGGTAATGTAAATATTTAGAAATAATATTTGTAACATGATCAGAATAGTCTCAGCTTTCTATAAAGTTTCTTCAAATTTTTCTGTTAACAATAATAATGATCATAAGTAGCAACTATAAAATGCTTAACAGTTTTTAAAGTGCTTTAGCAAATACCATACTATCTTGTCCTTTTGTGAGTTCTGTGAGGTAGATATCAACCCCATTTTACAAACGATAAAACTGAGACATGGGTAGGTTGAGTTGTCCAAGTTTACACAGCTACTAAGTGCCAATGATATCTACTTGGAAGCTAGTATATCAGAGCTGTATGCCTGGGCATTGCATGTTAATTATTAAAAAGTAATTCTCTTTGCAAGATGAAAAAAAGTTCTAGGGATGGGTGGCGGTGATGGTTGCACAACAGTGTGACTGAACTAATGCCATTGAACTGTACATTTTAAAATGGTTAAAATGGTAAATATTATGTATATGTTACCACAGGTTTTTTAAAGTTCTTAAAGTAATTCTGAATGTAGACCTCTGGAATAGTAGAGTAGACGTTCTCTTAATGATTCTTCACTTAGCCCACTTGTTGGATGACACTGTTCACTCGCTCTGTGTTGTAAGCACACTGATGTCTAAGGCACAACAAACATACTCTGCTGGTAGACTATACTCTTCTACATCTGTGTATTTCAGCTCCTACCAGTTGTGTTATATATTTCCCAAGGCAGATGTGTTTGTCCCCAAATTTGTTTATGCCAGTTATACTTATTATACCTAATAATTATGCTTATTATAATTAAGCATTACATACACCAATTAAATATGAGTATTTTTGAAATGTCTCAAGAAAGGCTAAAAATATTGCCATCAAATTATGCATGGTCAAGCTAACAGTAAAAAATTAGAAAGGGTGGAAATTATAAAAACCTTGAACTATTAGGAGACAGGTTGCTTTGCAGGTGTCTCTAAGTTCTTAATCAACTTAAAAGAAGACAAAAATGTGTATCAAATAGCTGTGGCTTTTGCAAAAGAGAAGTGACCTTTCACTCAGTAAACATGTTCAGAGAAACACTTTGTTTTTCAACAGATTAACAGGTGAATATAAATTTATGTTTCAAGTAAAACAAAACTTTGTCTTTTTCCAGATATACAGCTATAATTTTATTTTTCTTTTGAAATGTGCTCCAAGGATTAGGCAATGAATCATTAGATATGACACCAAAAACATGAACAACAACAACAAAAATAGACAAATTGGACTTCATCAAAATTTAAAACTTTTGTCCATCAAAAGACAGTATCAAGAAAGTGAAAAAATATACAGAATAGGAGAAAATATTTGCAAATCATACATCTGATAAGGGTCTAGTATTCAGAATATATAAAGAACTCACAACTCAACAACAAAAAGACAACCCCATTCAAAAATAAGCAAAAGAGTTGAATAGAATTTTCTCCAAAAAGATATTCAAGTGATCAACAAACACGTGAAAATATGTTCAATATCATTAGTCATTAGGGAAATGCAACCCACTAGGGTAGCTTTAATTAAAAAAAAAAAAAAGTAAAACAAGAAAATGGAAGAGATCAGATTTGTGGTTACCAGAGATGTTGGGGGTGGAGGAGAGGGTGGACAACATAGTCAAGAGGTACAAATTTCCAGTTATAAGATAAATAATGTACAACACAAAGACAACAGTTAACACTGCTGTATGATATATGTGAAAGTTGCTGAGACAGTAAATCCTAAGAGTTCTTATCATAAGGAAAAAAAAATGTTTTTCTTTTATTTTGTATCTATAGGAGATGATGGATGTTAACTAAACTTGTAATCATTTCACAATAAATGTAAGTCAAATCATTATGCTGTATACCTTAAACCTATACAGTGCTGTATGTCAATTATATGTCAACAAAACTGGGGGAACAGCAGAAAATAACTAGTATTGGCAAGAATGTGGAGGAATTGGAATCCTCATGCACTGTTGGTGGGAATACAAAGTGGTACAGCTGCTGTGGAAAACAGTTTGGCAGTCCTTCAAAAAGTTAAATAGAATTACCATACAATACAGCAATTCCACTCCTAGCTATATTCCCCAAAGAACTGAAAACAGATACTCAAAACACGTGCACAAATGTTCATAGTAGCACTCTTCACAATAGCCAAAAGGCGGAAACAACGCAAATGTCCATCCATTGATGGATAAACAAACTGTGATAGATATATACAATGGAATACTACTCAGCCATGAAAGGAACGAAGCACTGATACATTCTACAATGTATGAGTACATTGTACACTTAGCATATGTACACAGCATAATGTGAAAAAAGCCAAACACAAAAGTCACATATTGTATGATTCCATTTATATGAAGTATCCAGAATGGGTAGATCCATAGAGATAGAAAACAGATTGTGGTTGCCAGGGGCTGGAGTGAGGGGCTGTGTGAGAATGGGGTATAACTGCTTAATGAGTATGGGGTTTTATTTTGGAGTCATGAAAATGTTTAGATAGAGGCGGTAATTGCATAACATATTGAATATATTAAATACCACTGAAATGGTTGCTTTAAAATGGATAACTTTATGTTATGTGAATTTCATCTCAATTTAAAAAATGCAATTCAAGATTGAAAATCTTTTTTTTATTAGTTTGTCATTTAACATCATTTTTTCATAACCAACCAACCACTTGTCACATCAGGTAAACGGACTTTTGCATGTTCTTTAAAACTTTCCAGGACTTCCCTGGTGGTCCAATGGTAAAGAATCCGCCTTTCAATGCAGGGGACTCGGGTTCAATCCCTGTTCAGGGAACTAAGATCCCACATGCCGTGAGGCAACTAAGCCCGTGCGCCACAACTACTGAGATTGCGAGCCTCAATGAGAGAGCCCACGTGCCGCAAACTACAGAGCCCATGTGTCCTGGAGCCCGCACTCCACAACTAGAGAGAAGCCCCAGCGCCTCAATGAAGAGACTGTGCACCGCAACGAAAGACCCCTTGTGCCTCAGTAAAGATCCCGTGTGCCGTAGCTAAGACCCAGTGCGGCCAAAAAAATAAAGAAAATAATGTTAAAAAAAAAAACTTTCCTACATGCTCCTCTTGCGAAAGGGTTTATCACAATTTACCTCTCAGATATAAGCTAATTATTCCACTTGCATATTTTCAGGCAGCTTGATTCTCATTATTCCACTACAGAAATATAAAAGTGATCTGAGTTCTTATTGTTGAAACCAAAGTAGAAATTTTTTAAAAGAATTTTCTGGAATCTCCCTTTGGTAAGTAACAGTTGAGAATGAGGAGGGGAAAAGCTCAGAGTGTGATGGCTCTCCGTATAACAACGTGCACTTTTCTTCATTGTTCCAACCTGCATTGTCCAATACAGTAGCCACCAGGCCACATCTGGTAGTGAGCAGTTGAAATGTGGCTGGAGTGACAGAAAACCTGAATTTTTAATTTTAATTAACAAATTTTAACATTGATCTTGGTTTAGTTATTAGACAATTTTTAAGTATGTTTAGAACAACTTGGGTATTTGAAACTACTTGTTCTAACTGTAAATTTTATGAACTCTATATGCACACCAAATTCAAAGACTTAGTTTAGAAAAAAAGAATGTGAAATACCTCAATTTGTAAAATGTCAATTATACATTGCAATGATATTATCTTGGGTATAATGGATTAAATAAAACATTTTAAAAATTATTTTCACCATTTCTATTTTATTTTTTTCAAGTAAAACTATTGCAAAATTTTAAAATTATGTATGTGGCTCACCTTACAATTCTATTGGACAACCCTGTTTCTGACATTGTCAATGGGGACCTCAGTCATTGGCATTCTGACTATTTAGGTTTGGGAAAACAGAAGAAAAGCACCTAGAATTTGGAAAATGCCACAAAGCAAGAACTCCAAGGTGAGGTCATTTCCAACCCCAGGCTTCCCATAGTGCCTCCATCACAATGGCCTCGGTATCTGTGGGCAGCAAGCCAGATGCTTTTTGAGAGCAGAAGGCAGGCATGGCTAATGTTTTCATGACTGGTATCATTCTTTTGGAAGTCCAAAGACGACCTTGGCAATGACATCTTGCCATTGCCTCAAGATAAACCACCCACCCACCCCAGTTTGACATACTTTGCTGGCCTATGTAAAGGATTCCAGAAGTGGGCTAGATTCATGCCTAGAATTCATTCAAGAAATTGCAAAAATTCATAGGCTGATGGGTGAGGAACAAAGAGAAACAGAGAGAAAAACCACTCCCTCACAGAGGTCAGAGAAGTTGAACATGTAGCTGGTCTGAAGGGAAACTCTTCTGTCTGGATTGAGTGATTGGATCTTGTCTTCTAATCATACTTCTGACATTGGGGTTTCCTCATTTCCCATCCTCTGTCCTCAGATACTGAGTGGGTGGGGATGTGTGGTCACAGCCAAAACTTTACACCTCATTCTCAGAGGATGACAAAAACACTAAGACTATTTGAACATTTGCCATAGAGGTGATGAAATTCTGTCCTTGCTTGCTTCTCATGGTTTGCAGGCTGGTCTCTTCTCTTGTGTTCTTTCTTTTACACACAGGTTAGAGGAAGCAAGAGTTCAATTTTAATAATAAGCCTTTGTTTAAGACTGAAATGTGGGCCCTTAAAGACTCACAAAAATGAGGAAATATTTGCTAAATTTCAGTTAATAAGCATTTTCCCCCAATGAGATGCAATGTATAATAATTTTTGGTTATTGTTTTGATATTATTATTTTTACTACATATATATGTAGGCACTCTAAGTGCTTTACATGTATTTATTTAATCCTCACAGCTAATCTGTGTGGTACGTACCATAATTATCACCATTTTATTGATGAGGAAACTGAGGCAAAGAGATTGGGTCAGTTGCCTGAGGTCTTACAGGTCTTGAATTCTGATGAAAACAGAATTCAAACTCAGGTCCATCTGACACCAAAGCTGTTTCCAAAAGTTTGAAAAGGGAAATAGGATTTTAGTCATTTTACTACAAGCTTTAAAAGCAAACGTAATGACTCGAGATGTGGTCAAAGGCACCCTTTTTTTTTAAAACTGACATAGTTTTAATAAAACTTTAAAAAGATACTTTTCAGGGCTGTAAGGATGTGTCTAAGTTTGAAAAAATTTTAAGCACCTGGATTCTTATGTGCTTATGTTTCAAAGTTCACCCAACTTGAAAGTCATCTGCTCCTTAATAAGTGCTGCCAATATGGAATAAGAAAAAATACTTTAAACAGAAAATCCCCCTGTGTTTGGTGAACAGAGCAGTATTGTTTGTTTTTCGAAAGGGACAGGAGATGGGGGTAGAGGTGGGAGTGTTTGTTTTTATGAAGTCTGCTTTGAAACTCTCTTCTGAGGCCTTCCCAGGAGCAGCTGAGTGGGAGTGCTGGGGTTTGATACAATACCTGCTGGGTAAGTATGGGCCTGTCTCAGCTGCAAGTAATTTACACTCTCAGGATTCTCTCCAAAGAGGACCTTAGACCAAAGCAAGCTGAGAAAATCATATATTGGATTTCTAATTGCTACAGGGCTCTGGTAGGAACAAAAATATTTTTAGGTCTAAGTTTCTTAAGGCAGTGGGCTAACTGAATCTGAGAAGAACTGGGGATTTTACCCATTTGGTGGGAAGATTTATGCTATCTGAGGGGTAGATTCTAGGGAAGGCTGGGAAAATTATCCGAATGCATTCTCTGAATTGTGTCTTAGCTGTTGGCAATGTAGGTGCTAATCAGAGCCTTCTCCAGTCATTCTTCTGTTAATTTGCCCTCCAAGAGGATCTGAGAATTTGCTAGGCTGCCCCTGTCCTCCTCCTCAACTGAATTCTCCCAGATCCTCCAGAAAGAATAAGGATGCTGATGCTGTAGTTGGGGGCCTTTCACACAATCACTGGCCACATCCCAGACAGATGGAGGCCTCTGGTTTCTGAGCACCTGTATCAGGTGGTATGAACTGGAGAATCAATGTGGCTGGCTTGAGAAGAAAACTCCAGGAATATCTCAACTGCCAGAGTTTCACCTTTCCAATGACAATATTGCCACAGGGATTCATACCCCAGTACAAAGCTGCAGCAATCAATTAGTAAATCATTCCTTAGTTCTTCCCTAGCCTCACTGAAAACTGAAAATCAACAAGATAAATATATGTTTTTGTTTAAAAATACTGTCACCGGGCTTCCCTGGTGGCGCAGTGGTTGAGAGTCTGCCTGCCGATGCAGGGGACGCGGGTTCGTGCCCCGGTCCGGGAAGATCCCACATGCCACGGAGCGGCTGGACCCGTGAGCCATGGCCACTGAGCCTGTGCGTCCAGAGCCTGTGCTCCGCGACGGGAGAGGCCACAACGGTGAAAGGCCCCCGTACCGCAAAAAAAAAAAAAAAAAAAAATACTGTCACCATCAGAGGTTTCTCTTTTAACTTTAGCTTTTTCTTTGCGTAGGCAATACATTCACATTCGTAAATAATCAAAATGGTATTGAAAGGTATGCATTGAAATTCTCACTCTCACCCTGTCCCCACTCACCTCATAGCCCCACCTCCATTCCCCATAGGTAACCACTTTTTAAATTTCTATGTGCTCTAACGGGGCACTTCTCTAAAAGAGATACCTGTCCAGTGTCTCTTTAGGCATGTATAAACAAAATCAAATACATAGTTTTATTACTTCTCTCCCTTTATTATACAACACGTAGCATACTACAAACACTGTTCTGTATCTTGCCTTTTTTTTCACTTAATGCATCCTAAAGCTTTCTCCTTCTCAGCACATGGTAAGCTTCCTTATTCTATGTTGTTGCTGTTACAGCCGCTTACTATTCCATTATATGCCACACTTTATTTATTTGGATTGTTCAGTCTTTTGCTTTTAAAAACAATGCAATCAAGGGTTTGTGACCAGATATTTCTGGATCAAACTTTGTTCCTCTATTCACTGGAAATCCCACAGGCATGTATATGGCAGTCCAAGGAGTGTACACTAGACTTACAGAAGGGTAGAGATAGAAGAGGCTTCGGATCTCATCTAATCCAACCCACTGTTTTAAGAAAGAGAAAACCAAATCTCAATGAAGTGACTTACCCAAGATTATAGAGTGGTTGGTCTGGGACCAGAGCCCAGGTTTCCTGGTTCCCAGCCTGAAGTTTTCCCTGCTCGATCACACTGCTGGGTGTTGCGTGTGTGTGTGTGTGTGTGTGTGTGTGTGTGTGTGTGTGTGCGTGTGTGTGTGTATTGCTCCTCCAGGAGTATAAAACTCATTGGATACAAAGTTGAACATGATAAGAGCCAGGAGAGAGCTACAAAGCCCTGAGGGGATTCCTTCAAAGAGGAAGATACCGGGCTTCCCTGGTGGCACAGTGGTTGAGAGTCCGCCTGCCGATGCAGGGGACGCGGGTTCGTGCCCCGGTCCGGGAAGATCCCACATGCCGCGGAGCGGCTGGGCCCGTGAGCCATGGCCGCTGAGCCTGCGCGTCCGGAGCCTGTGCTCCGCAACGGGAGAGGAGAGGCCACAACAGTGAGAGGCCCGCGTACTGCAAAATAAATAAATAAATAAAAGAGGAAGCTACCAGGTTAGGGGAAATCTGGAAAGCCTTCATCAAGAAGGTGGCCTTCATCAAGAAGGTAGCATTCATGGTTGGGCCTGGAATAATACATAGGATTTTACCAGGTTGAACAGGTGAAGAAGGACACTCCAGGTGAAGAGGTCAGCAAGAGCAAAGACATGGACATGGGAAAGCATCAGGTATCTTTGTGTAGCCAAGAGCCAAGTGTGTCTGGAGTATAGTGTATGATTAGAAAATAAAACTACTAGTAGCTTTAATGAGATTATTGAGCACTTACCTATGCCAGATGTTATTCTGAGTGCTTTATCAATATTAACCTTTAATCTTCACAACCCTATGAAGCAGTTACCATTATTAGCCCCATTTTCCAGGTGGGAACACTTGGGCACAGAGAAGGTAGGTAACTGGGCTTAAGTCCCACAGCTAGTAAGTTTACATTCTAGAGAGTCTGGCTTTAAAAGAGCGTTAGCACTTCTCCCTGTTACTGGGAGATGAGACTGGAAAAAGCAAGTGGTCACATTAGAGAGGACGTTGGAACACTTGGTGCGACACAGAAAGATTTATACTACCATGGATTGCGAAGGGAAGGAGGCAAGTCTTTACTGAGTACATACTATGTCTTCAAAATATGATGAGAGATAGATTTATTTTCTTTTTTTAATTAAATTTTTTATTAATTTAAAAAAAGGAAAGATTGTAGGGAGCCAGCAATGCTACAGAAACATAGGGTTAGAGGCCTACCTAGAGAAAGACCCTGGTATTGGCAGAGACATATTGAGGCACTGTGAGTTTAAAGTCTGAGATCTAAAGAGAAAGAGTAAACTAGCCAGGGGTCACCCTCCCAGTCCCTGCTTGACATCTGCTTCAGTTCATTCCAGGAGGAAAGAGAAGGGCAGGGAGGTAGGCAGCATCTCAGCAAAGCCAGCTTCAGCTTTGGTCATCTCACCTACCGACCATAATTAAGGAGTTCCAGGTTAAGAGTTTAAAAGCATATGGCACCTAGGCTGTCATTCAGGAGAAGGGATCACATTCCAAGTCCAAGAAAACTCCTCCCTCAGATCTGAGAGTGTTCAGGGCTTCAGCTGAGCTTCTCTGGCTAACGAGTAGTCACTTGGTCAGTCCTGCTGCCTTGATCCCATCTCCAGGAGGGGCTACAGCCAGAGGGAGAAGAGGGAGTCCAGCGCCCAAGCCTTTTGAGGCACTATTAGATAGAGAAAAGAGGGGCCCTGGGGTCACTGATTCTAGGAGGGAAACTGGTAGGGGCAGCATGTCTTCTGGGCTGGACAGAGTGAAGCTTGGACATACAGCAGAACCATTCCTATTGGAGCTACAAGCCCCTAGAATTGCTCCACAACCTGTCTTGCTCTCCCTTGAATCTGATCTGCTCCTGAACTGCACCTGTCATGGCCAGTCCATCTCCAACCCCCATCTCCCTAGAGCCAATGTGAGTCAGGTGGACAAAATTCATTGGTTCCCCAATCATGGCCCAGTCAAGCCACCTCGTCTTCTTCTTCAGCTGGGGGTTCCCTACCATGCAGCAGCCCAGTTTGTGCCAAAATTCACTCATCCCCTGCTGGTTACAGTTTCACTCTGCCTGAGGCCCCAGAGGGCTCTTACTCTGGTGCCCTGACCGCCCACTCCTCACTCCCCTCAGGTGTAACAGCATCCTAGGTTTACTTAGCTGGACACGTATAGAGAAAGTAGAGTCTCTGGAGCCCTTAGCTGAGCAGTGAATGTCAGCATCTCAGACCCTGAGAGACTAGCAAGGTCAGAGAGTGGGGTGGGCAGGCAGGCACAAGATGACGTCTTCCACAGACTTGGAACCCTGCTCTACTCCGGCATTGAGGCGACTGGCGGCAGCTGGTGGGGGGAGTGTCCCGCTTGGGGCCCACCAGTGTAGGTTTTTCAGACTCGCTCCTTGGCGGGGTGGTGAAGCCAAGGGCCGGCTGGCAGAGCTAGATTTCTTTTCTACATAATTCAGATGAGGAAACCAGGACTCTGAGAGGGTAAGTGACTTACCCAAATTCTCAAAGCTGTCAAGTGGCAGAGAAAGGCTTTGAGGACCTGTGTCTGAGCTAGTGTTCTTGCTTATCTAAATGTAGCCCACAGAATGCACGGCCTAGAGGGGAATGGAGTTCCGTGGTGAAGCTGTCTTGGGAAATGCTCAGATAATCCAAAACAGACCTGAATTTAATTGCAGATTTTCTCAGACTTTAATAGGCTACCATGCTTCATAAGGTGGACGTCTCACATTTCCAAAGCTAGTTGTACCACGATACCCTCCTTTCCCACCACCCCCAAGCCCTTTGTTCAAGTCACATTCAGTGGAGAGAGTGCTGGGAGGATACTAGTTTGGGAAAGCCTACAAGACCATACTGGAGAAAGGAAGGAAAGGTGTGTTTCCTGATCACCTGGGTGTGTGGCCACTCTTTACAAATACAAACAAAGGGCACTTGAATCTTACTTCCTGAGAACTACACAGAAAAGGCGTTATCTAAACTTCCACATCTCGGAAAGCTGGTGTGTTTTGTTTTTTGTCTTTGTTTAATTTTTGATCCCTAAAACAAATAAATTGTCTTCGTTTGTTTTAGGGATCAGAATGGAAAAACCTGATTTGATTTCTATGGTACAATCTCCCAATTCCTAGTCCAGTTCTTTCATACCCTAAGGTTAAGATGTTGGGATGTCAAAACCCAAAAATATATGTAGGTCATGCTTGATTGGATTATGCCTGTGAACTTAATTTATATTTAGCTGGTGGTTTAATATATAATCCAGTGTTGCTATCATATCACTATAAAAGACAGCATGTCCAAAAAAGAATACCTTTACCCTCTCCCTTCCAAAAATCGTCATAAAGTGTAAAACTTATACCCAGCATGACTGGACCAAGTAAAACCTTAGGCATTAAGAAAGGATTCTGGGGCTTCCCTGGTGGTGCAGTGGTTAAGAATCTGCCTGCCAATGCAGGCGACACGGGTTCAATCCCTGCCCCAGGAAGATCCCACATGCCGCAGAGCAACTAAGCCCGTGACCCACAGCTACTGAGCCCACGTGCCACAACTACTGAAGAGCCAGAGCTCCACAACAAGAGAAGCCACTGCAATGAAGAGTAGCCCCTGCTCGCCGCAACTAGAGAAAGCCCGCGTGCAGCAACGAAGACCCAACGCAGCCAAAAAATTAAATAAATTTTAAAAAAAGAAAGGATTCTGTAAATCTTAAACACTGTGTGAAAATAATATTCTTTGACTGGCTACGAATTCTGCCTGTCAAAGGACTTTTCTCAGGCAGTTTTTATTACATTTGGTAAGTTGGGTGGAACTTCCTTTTCAACTCTGGTAGTATTTTAAGAATTTGGGGGAGGATTATTGGAATGACCAGAAATGCTATTGGTGGTGGTTTTAATTACTCAATAAGATGACCTAATTTTAAGAATGAAAGGGCTACTTAATAACACTTGTTCTTATTTAGAGCGCCAGTGTGTGGGTGAAGCCTCCAAATTTTGCAAAAACTTCTAGAATCACTTGTAGTGTTATTTAGTCTGGGGAATGTTCGGTAGTGATCCCTTTTAAGCATATTGGAAAATAGAATAGGAACATTGAGGATAATGCTAATTGCAACAAAATACAGATCCATCCCTCAACTAATCAATTACCAATATAAATATCTTCTTTCTTTTGGACACCATATAACGTGTACTTACGCAATGGAATGTTTCTCAAGTATAGGAAATTGGGATCCCCAGCCCCCAAGAAACATGCCTGCCTTGTGAAAAGCTCCTCGTCTTAGGAATCATGGGAATTGGAATTCAGTCCAATTCTGGTGACTTCTCAGTTTATGGAGATGGGTAGGAATTCTGTTTTCAAGATCTTGGGTGAAAGGAAACTTGCAATGGGCATCCTGAATTGTAACCTTGGCACCCCCCTCCCTGTGAGCTCAGACAAATGGCTTCATCTCTTGTGCCTGTTTTTTTTTTTTTTTAATCTCCCAATTTCTATTCTCGTTCTTTTGTATCCAGAGGTACATGTCATCTGAAGCCTTACGCACTTTGCATAGTAAATCAGGAACAAATCCAGGAGGGAGAATGAGACAGAGAGACAATTACCTGGTTAGTAGCACTAAGTTTCTGCATAAATTTTGTGCTAGGCTTGATGAACCTATGGTAATGTATGATGTTTCATGTGCTGCACCGTGTCTTACACATTTATATATTTTCTCCTGGCCCTTGGGAAACTGAAGTCTCTGTGGAACATTCCATGAATGATCATCAGTGTTACATTCTACTAAAATAACTGGGACCTATTTATAAACCACGGGAAATTGTTGTTGCTCAGGATACAGTCTGAATAAGTAATTTAGAAAATGGAAAACACTGTCAATCATCCATATGTTTTCTCTATCTACTATTTTCCAAACAGGCCTTTCCAAACAGGCCCTATACCTTTGCTCATGCTGTTCTCAAAGCTAAGAATACCCTCCCCACTTTTCCAAATCCTCTTCTCCTTTAAGGTTCAACTCAAATGCCACTTTTTTGGGTAGAAATTTCCATACCTTTTTGACATGGCCCCTCACCGCCATAACCCAGGGATCTCTCTTTCCTTGCAATTGTGATTCACTTCTAGCCCCTAACACTTAGCACTTAAGTGCTACTCTATTGTTCTCTCCTTTTTTAAAAAATAAATTTATATATTTATTGATTGATTTTTGGCTACGTTGGGTCTTCATTGCTGCATGTGGGCTTTCTCTAGTTGCGGCGAGTGGGGGTTACTTCTGGTTGCGGTGCACGGGCTTCTCACTGTGGTGGCTTCTCTTGTTGCAGAGCACAGGTTCTAGGCGTGCGGGCTTCAGTAGTTGTGGCACTCGGGCTCAGCAGTTGTGGCTCGTGGACTTAGTTGCTCTGCAGCATGTAGGATCTTCCTGGACCAGGGCTCGAACCATGTCCCCTGCACTGGCAGGCGGATTCTTAACCACAGTGCCACCAGGGAAGTCCTGTTCTCTCCTTTTTGCCATTAGATAAAACTGGGATTTTCAGAGAGACTGTAAACTCCTTGAGAAGAGGGTCCTACATGAATAACCAAGAAAGCATCTAACACAGAGGTGAGAACACGGACAGCACTCAGTGCTGTTGGTATAAGGTGGTGGTTTTCAAGTGATCTAAAGCCAAGTGAAAGAAAAGTACAGAAATCCTATGTGCAAAATAAAGGTTGGCCTACTGTGGTAGAAGTTGTGGTAAAGGTAGGTACACTGGCATCCCGTCAGCTGGACCCTACGCTCTACCCTCTTCTGAGCAGGCCCTGGAGCACCCTCAGGGTGCAGGCTCCCTTTGTTCCCTGCCCTGCTGGTGCCCTATGTCCTCAGGTTTCCATGCTGGGAACCTCACCTTTCCTAGAACCCAAGGTTCCTCCGTTCCATTCTCTCCAGGCTTAAGCATAAATGTCTATTAGCTGAGCAGTTAAAATGTTTCATTAGCTGAGTGTGTGCTAATGTTACCCACTCTCTCCAAAACAAGTGCATTCTCACAGTTTTTCTAAACAGAACACCTTGGCCTGACCCATGGATCCCCAACCAGTCAGTTGGAGAACTCGGTGTAGCTGATCATGGTGCAGTCCCTGTGGCCATATTCCCCCCTTCCTACTGCTCCAGCAAATTCCAGTAGAAATGCCTGCAGGATTGAAATTCTGGGGTTCCTTTTAACTCAAACTTCCTGGGCTTCCCTGGTGGCACAGTGGTTGAGAGTCCACCTGCCGATGCAGGGGACACGGGTTCGTGCCCCGGGCCGGGAAGATCCCACATGCCGCGGAGCAGCTGGGCCCGTGAGCCATGGTCGCTGAGCCTGCACATCCGGAGCCTGTGCTCCGCAACGGGAGAAGCCACAACAGTGAGAGGCCCGCATACTGCAAAAAAAAAAACAACAACAACAAACTTCCTGTCAACATAAACACACTCTTCCCCATAAGCAAACATTTCCTTGTTCCTTCATACTCCCAGTTAATTGCAAGGAAACAGAGTAAACAAATTTTTTGATGGAACCTTGGATGGCACAAGACACATCCCATTCAGAGCAGTAGGAACAGAATGCAAAGTGGCTGTACCACCCACTCTTTGACCCTGGCATCACTCCAGCCCATCCCACCTCAGCACTGCATGGACTCCTCCAAGACTGACCTTGGCTGCCTGCTATCTTGGGCTTCATGCTTGCATTCTGGCTCCTCCCTTGATTAGATTACTGGGGCAACAATGCGTTTATCCTTGACTTTACATCCTGCTGACCTCCTTTTACGTGGGGATCCACTTTTTACTCCAGACCCTAATGCAGGCCCTGGTGCTCTTACTATTGTTCACTGACCAGTGGCTCTTCTGGGTCCACATGATCCTGGTTGCTTCAAGACACCAGGCCCTGACAGCCACAAATGGTGAGCTGTATCTGCCAGCTAGAATCTGGGACCGTTTTCCAAGAGACCTTGCCTGGCTCTAAACTGTCTGTCCTACGAGCCCATTTCCATTCAGTCCCAAACTGAGCAACTCCAGTCTCAGTAGCCTCCTGACTTGACATCCTATGTGTTCTTCCAGCTATTTGACTTGGGCTTCCCTCTGCAAACATTAGCCTTGTTCACCTTTGTGCTCTGTGTCCTCTACAGCCCTTTGCCGGCCCCACCCCCAGTACCTGCCCCACTACAAGAAGTCACACTCTCACTGTCACCACTATAGGACATTCCACTGGCCCCTGAGGAATCAGCATGAACCAGTCAGAGAAATTATTTTACAAACAGGGGGTTTTGATTTCCTTAAATTCACCGTGTAGGGCAGGAGTTATCCTCAGAAGGAAATATAAAATAGGGGATGTAAATCTGGACTCCTGGTCAAGAAGGAGGTACAGAACTTTTATAAAGGATAAAAGATTTACTGTCTCTCCTACCATTCTACCACATGGGGTGAGGCCTGCTGGGAACGTTGTGAGGGAGATGTTTATCAGGAGGATAGTAAAGGACTTAGGACTCTTGTTATCTACCTTCCATAAGCGGGCACTTTTCTCTTTTGTATTTCTTAGGGAGAAAAAAAGTGTCGGCTTGAACTCCTCATGCTTTTTTTTTTTTGTGGTACGCGGGCCTCTCACTGCTGTGGCCTCTCCTGTCGCAGAGCACAGGCTCCGGACGCGCAGGCTCAGCGGCCATGGCTCACGGGCCCAGCCGCTCCGCGTCACGTGGGTTCCTCCCGTACCGGGGCACGAACCTGCGTCCCCTGCATCGGCAGGTGGACTCTCAACCACTACGCCACCAGGGAATACCCCCTCGTGATTTTTTAAAATTTTTTAATTAATTAATTTATTTTTGGCTGCATTGGATCTTTGCAAAGATCTTTCTCTAGTTGCAGTGAGCAGGGGCTACTCTTCATTGCAGTGTGTGGGCTTCTCATTGCAGTGGCTTCTCTTGTTGCAGAGCTCAGGCTCTAGGCAAGTGGGCTTCAGTAGTTGTGGCACTGGGGTCAGTAGTTGTGGTTCGCGGGCTCTAGAGTGCAGGCTCAGTAGTTGTGACACAGAGGCTTAGTTGCTCCGCGGCATGTGGGATCTTCCCAGACCAGGGATCGAACCCGTGTCCCCTGCATTGGCAGGCGGATTCTCAACCACCGCACTACCAGGGATGTCCCCCTCATGCTTTCTTATGTAATTAAAAAAAGTCAAGCAAATGGCATGTCTTTGTTCGACCTGGACTCACAGCCTGCCTGCATTATCACAAGTGCTAAGAGGTGGAGGCTCTGTGTGCCTTGAGGATTATCACGCATTTTTTTCCCCAAGTGTTAAGCCTTTTTCCATGCAGAAGGGGCCCATCTCAGGGCAGGCCATTATGATGCGTAGTCCCTTGCTGATGTTTCAGCTAGTGTTAAATAAGTCTTTAGGGTTTTATTGTAAGAGTACTAAATTTGAAGTCAAGATTTCCAAAACCAGTTTTCCTTTTAACTGACTATGGGTACATCATAGCCCAACGGGGTCCCTTTTGCTCATCTGTAAAATCATGAGGGTTGAGCCCATGCAACCTGAAAGAAACCCTCCAGCTCTGAAATTCCCCAACTTCATAATAAATCCTAGTTGGCATCTAGGCACTAATTGGAAATCTATAAACCAAAGATACTCTAGAATTGAATCTCTTGGTATCCCTCAGCGATAATAGTAATAATTAGAGTTTTAGCTACAATAAGAAGTCATCTTCCTTTTTTATGAGGTAATATATCCATGGGACCACCTAGCATCGATAGGCCATCAATACATTTCAGTTAAAGAGGCACTTCCTATACTAATATTTCCCAAAATATAATTCTAGAAATCCTATTCTTTCACCTAGATTCACCAAGGCAATTGCGTGCTACAAGGTCCTTTATAATGTTTTTTATGTGTGCAGGATCCAAAGATCACACATTGCTAGTTATT
Organism: Pseudorca crassidens; assembly: GCF_039906515.1. Taxonomy (NCBI): domain Eukaryota; kingdom Metazoa; phylum Chordata; class Mammalia; order Artiodactyla; family Delphinidae; genus Pseudorca; species Pseudorca crassidens. The sequence continues at coordinate 45,924,582 of NC_090309.1, forward strand.
AGTTCTCTTTAGTTATTCTTAATCTAGAACAGTCTCTTCCCATTTTTCATAACATTGATAAATTTGAGGAGTCTGGGTTGATTGTACTGTAGGATATTATATAATCTGAATTTACGGGATTGTTTCCTCATGTTGAGATTCAGATCCAATATGTTTGTCAGAAAAACGACTTCAGTGATGTTCATACTGTTATATTTTAAAACTATTTTTTATTTTACCTTTAATATGTGATCAAATATTACAGAAATACATAGGGAGAAATGGAAGGTTCTCCAAAATGTCACCCCCAGAAATAACTGGTATTTACATTTTAGTATATATGCCATCAGATTTTTTTCATTTGCATATAACAAAAATGGAACCATTTTCTATATCACTTTTGTAACTTGCTGTTTTCACTTGTTGCCATATCTTAGAACACTTTCTGTGTGAGTACACATAGATCTACCTCATTTTTTTTAGTGGTTTGTTTCCAGTTTCTGGCTATTAGGAACTATGCTGCAATCATGATCTATGTAAATTTGCCTTTGTGTACTTATGTGTTTCTGGTTACCTTCCGGAGTAAAATTCCTGGATCAACTTTGGTATTACAAACTTGCCACCACAAAAACATTACATCAATCAATACATTCACCAACAATGCATGAGAGTGACTGTTTCCTCACATCTTATCCTGGTATTACTACTCTTTTTAATCTTTGCCAACTGGAAGTGAAAATTGCTATCTCATCATCATTTGAATTTTTAAACTACGAGCGAAGTTGAGTATATTTTTGTATGTCTATTTCCTGTTTTTGTTCCTTTTTCTGAGCTCTCTGTATATATCCTTTGCCTATTTTCCTACAGGATTATCCTTTACTTACTGATTTTTAAGACTCATTTTTATGCTAAAGAAATTAACCATTTATTTTATTTTATTTATTTATTTATTTATTTTTTTGCGGTACGCGGGCCTCTCACTGTTGTGGCCTCTCCCGTTGCGGAGCACAGGCTCCGGACACACAGGTTCAGCGGCCATGGCTCACGGGCCCAGCCACTCCGTGGCATGTGGGATCCTCCCGGACCGGGGCACGAACCCGTGTCCCCTGCATCGGCAAGCGGACTCTCAACCACTGCGCCACCAGGGTAGCCCTACCATTTATTTTTTGTACTTGTAATTATTATTTTGTCCAGCTAATTAGAGCACCTAAGTAACATCCTGTGAAATGTGCTCCAAAGAATCTGCCTAACTTAGGAAGAAGCCATGTTTAGATCCTCCTCTTTGAACTTTCCATATAGGGAAAAGAGCCAGAACACCTGCTTGACTTAAATCTCTAGTGTGAATAAAATATATGTATTCATACATATACATACACTGTATGTATAATTTGAAAGTGGTTGTTTTAAAAAATGTTTTCTCTGTGGTCATTTTCTTTCAAAAAAATAAACCACATTAAGATTCTTGAAAATTGGGCTGTGGTGGGTTATAAGGTAGAAGCAGAAATTGTTCTGAGGCTGGAAATAGGCTGTAGATTATTAAACCCATTGTCTACAGGTGGCCAAATCTCCCCTCTCCCCCTCCGCAATGACTGGACATAATGTGGAACCCATCACTCTGGAAGGTCTCAGGAAGCTCTGACAAAAAGAGCATCTTCGGAAGGTAGACTCTGTCCACTTAATTTTCTCCCACCTTGAGCTGCTGGGTTTGGTTGCGTGGTGGCCCGCTAGCAGCCTGCAGATCGCGCTGTTAGGTGTACTGCAGGCCTAAGTTCACTCTTTAGAAATCTTTCCAAACAGAAAGGACTTGTGCGCCAAAGTTTCGTTGTTTTCGTTTTTCCTTTCCTATCCCAACCAAGTTGGATTCCTTTTCTCACAATTTGGACCATGTCCTTGCATTTCCTATGAATAAGATTGTCAGCTTCAGAGACGTCTATATTTGGTGATAGGGAATTACGTTCAGCAGTTTTACAACGTTCTCCCTAGTCATCTCTCCTGGTCCCTGGATGTGCTGGCTCTGTGCCCAGTACAAAAATGAAAGATTAGTTAACTGGATGCACTAGGTACATGGCCGCCAGCTGCATTTAGGACGCATGATTAACTCTCTTACTTCTCCTAAGTGCTGCCCACACTCCTCTGCCCTAAAAATAATGCAGTTCTTTCTTGTTTAATACTATTGACTCCTCTATAGAAAGAAACAGAGAGAAAAAAGTCTCTAACTTTTGATAGCTCAGAGCTGGATCTGTCAGCAATCTGAAATACATTCAGTCTCTGATCATAAAACATTTTCGTATGTCGCTCCGAGGGGGTTAGAAGACATTACCGCCGAATCTGATTTCACATATATGAAATCATGAGGTTCATGAGGGCAAAAGTAAGATGTCAACACCCAGCCCCCAAAACAGCCACGAAATAGGAAATAAACACATACAGCCAAGAAATAGGAAATAAGGAAACAAGCATACTTTCTGAGTGATAAACTCTGAAATCAACGCTTAATGGCACTGGGCAGAGATATGTAAAATCTCCTTAAAGGGGCAGAAATCAATCATCTAGCCTATGCCTTTAAGGCTTGACTGCTGTCCACTCAAGCATAAACGTGTATTTAAAGAAAAAAATGCACATTATTTGTAAAAGAAAACATAGAAATGTTACATGGCGGCTTTTTGGGTTGTTATATAATATGGATATATTAATTTTGTCTTGTCACTGCTATTCTTTCCATCTGTCTTTTTTCCCATGGGAGATACTCACTGGAATAAAAATATTTTTCCCTATTTTTTTTTTTACTTGCTAACATAGTGGATCTGCTTGAGAGCTGTTATTAAACACACTCATCTGACTTGGTTGGGATAGAGCCACCAATACCTTCTGAATTTAAGCTACAGCTGAAATATTTTGATAAGAAAAACAGGAAATTGCTCTACAAATAAACCAAGGTACACTCAGGATTGAATCAAAACTTTTCCTTCATGGGAAATAACCTAGCGATATCTCTGTTTTCTTTTGAACAGAAAAGAGCTGGCACAGTATATGGCTTATTGTACCACTGTTAAATTCGTTCAAATTAGGTCTTATGGATGAAACATACTGACGATCATATCCTTTGGGTGGACTCCTCAGCAGCTGTCCAATGAACTAGGCTTCATAAATAGAACATTGAGAAAAATATTTCTGCTGCTTCATGGACACACCCGTAACACATTCATACAATGGTCTCCCCATGCCCTGGACTTACACACACTCTGTAGTACACAGCGAACAGTTAGCATTCAAAAATTATACATGTTGATTTGATGTACCACAAGGATATTCATCCTAGCTAGTCATCTGTCAGGGATATGTATCTCCTAAAAACTTTTAATTGCTAGAGATTTTGACTCAATTTTGACAATCAGATTTGATGTTCCCCTACCACCTCACCAGTTAGAAGAAAGAAAAAAAACAAAACAAAACTACTGCACTCCTCAGCCTTCTGATTTGAGTGATTGTGCCATGATGACTTAATTTGCTTTTCATACTTTGCGGAGGAATTTAAATAGCTCAGATGCTTAACTCTTGAAAAAGTGGTTACTAGTCACATCACACATAGCAACTACTTCCTTTAAGAAATGTCACAAGGATGTTTATAATTTATTGCTGGGCTTGTTCAGCATAGCATACAAATCAACTTACATATTTACATCCAGCATCAAATAGGATCTTAAAGGCACTGCTCAAGCCAATCAAAGTAGGCACCCTTCCTGGCAACCCCATGGCTCTGCTTTTCCTCACGCTAGCATTTTTCTAGACGTTAAAATAATCCCATTCCTATGATGTAGGAGTGCATATATGTGGTCAGAACCACAAAACACAAGTAAAAGTTGGCACAGGCACCATTCCATGAGTGTCCGTAGCACTCAAAGCTGTTGACCATAGGAGAAGGGAACTCCAAAGCAAAGGCTTCGCTGGAAACCACGGCCACATGGATTTAGTGGTCACTGTTCATAGGCCCTGGGGAATAGTTGTATGACTGGCCCCAAACCACAGTGATGTCAGTGACCTTGTGGAGTTGATCCCTAATATCATACCTAAAAGCACAGGTAGCAAATTGTCTAGGCTGAGTAAATGGATCCTGAGATGAGAAGGACTTTGGAATAGGCCTACGGTTCCCGGGACTACCATCCTGATAAAACCCTCTCTAACTGCTAAATGCTGTCTGAAATTGCCTTATTTCTTTGGCTTAGGGCTTTGATACGCCTTTTTAAAATGAAAATATTTGAGAGAGGTATAATACTGTATGCTGTTCTTAGTTACCCGTGTCTTAATATGAATAAGGAATAGCATGTTCCTAAGATAAAGTATCCACAGAGCTTGGAGATGTAGGAAGAACCTGCCTGCCATGAACCCTTGGGTAAAGGATGCTCCTGAAGGTGAGGAGCTAAGGGCTTGATGCTTGATGTTTTGCTAATGGCCGCCCTCGGAACCCTCGTAAGTTTCATTCCCATGGAGAGCACTGGTGTCTAAGCTGCCTGCTGGTGACCCCTTACAAAGCTGCAGCAAACCGAGTGAGCTGCCTGGGTCCTGAGCAGAAAGAAGAACTGCTGCTCCACAGAGGCAGTGTTGTGTAGCAGAAGGAAATGCGACTTGTGGATGGCAAACCCTTTTGTAGCTTTCTGTGGCTTATTCCTATATGATCAAGTCTCCTCCTGTGGAACATCAGCCCACTCTAGATATTTACAAAATTAACATTTCAAGTTAATTCCCAAACCCAGCCCAGCCCTGAGAGCCTGCCAGTGCACAGGGCTGCAGAAACCCTTCCACAGCAAGGAATGACAATCAGTGGATCTCAAGAGAAGGGCCAATGCCCCATCTGCATTCTTAACTCGTTGCCACCATCGTGTCTCTGCCCAGAGATTTAAGATTTATTTTGTACCTTTCTGAGTGAATCTCAAAGCCCTTTACAGGCAAGAATAAGGGTTATCCCAGGACAGGACTCTTAGTCTGTATTCATCAGATTATACTTGGCCAAAGCAACAGTCGCAGTTGGAAGCAGGAACAGCCTTCATGTTTCCTAAGAAGTCTGGTAGGGATTTTGAAATCACAGGTTGAGTCTGGAGTATGAGACAAGTCTCAAAGTAACTAAAATATGTGGCAGGGGTGTGTTTCACTGTGACCTACACATAGCATATGCTGTTTCCTTTAATCCAATTGGCCAGGTGGTGATAGTGGGCAGTGGATAATAATAACAACAGCAACAACTAACATTTACATAGCATTTACTATGCACCAGACACTGTTCTAAGACTTGCACATGCATTAACTGATAACATCCTATAAGACAGGTACTATTTGTATCCTCCCACTTGACAGATGAAAAAACTGAGGCACAGAGAGTTTAAGTAACTTGCAAAGGGCATATAACAATAATTGAATTAATTACATTTTAAATTCTCAAAATAACTACTACTGATATTACCTTCATTTTGCAGAGAAGGAAGTTGAGGCTCAGAGGCAAGTAATATATCGAAGGTCACACAGTGTTGAAGTGGTGGCATGGCCCACCCCTAACATTTGGGGGAGCTGGAGCAAGAGTACAGAGACCCATAGTCCATGGCAAAACTTTTACATCAAGCTCAAGTTAAACAAAATGTGCTCTCTTCCGTTGTTTTGAAGAATATACCTTCAAAACAACCTGGAAGACCAGATTCACATTTAGAATTTTCAGACTTCTTGGTCTGAGCCAGAAGAGGTGGGGCACAGAGAGTCATACCCCAGTCCCTGGCCCAGTACCCTTCTCTTCTCACCCCTGAAACTCACATCCAGAAACTCTAGTGTGCATGACCTACTCCTGTCCATACTCTCTACAAATAGCTGCCCTAAGCCACCCTGAAACCTAGGGTATGCATATCCCGGGGAGGACACACCTGGGAGTGGCCTGCACAGGTCCTGGAAGCAGGCTCAGGGCTACTGACAGGGGAATTCTGGTGTCTTATTATGGTCTAGGGGGAGGGATATGGGCGCTGGTGGGCATGTTTTTTGACCTGGTTTTGTTTTTGTTTTGTTTTTGTGGTACGCGGGCCTCTCACTGTTGTGGCCTCTCCCGTTGTAGAGCACAGGCTCCGGACGCGCAGGCTCAGTGGTCATGGCTCATGGGCCCAGCCGCTCCGCGGCATGTGGGATCTTCCCCGACCGGGGCACGAACTCGTGTCCCCTGCATCGGCAGGCGGACTCTCAACCACTGCGCCACTAGGGAAGCCCTGACCTGGTTTTTGACCTTCACTCCATGGGGTGGAGCACGCCTTGAAGAGGGCCGCAGTGGGACCCTCTGGAGCTCATGGCCCAGGGCAGAGGGCCCAGTTGCCTGGCTCTGAGAGTGGCACTGGTCACAGTACCAGGGCTTCAAACATGTCTGCCTGACTCCAATGTCCTTGCCCTACTCAACCACCATTAATGTCACCCCTCTGCCTCTGACCCCAATTTGGAAATTGAAGCTGAAGAGGAATGCTGTGGGAAGGAAGGAACCCTATGAGTAGGGGGCACAGAGATTTCCCCTCACCCACTCTCACACTTTCCCTTTTCCACTGGGTCCTGCCTCTAGCAGCTGGCCAGGCTGCATAAACACGGCCCAGAGCAAATCCAAATCCTGACCACACCCTTCCTTGTTTACGAACACAAAGCAGGGAAAGAAAGATTAGGCACTGCCTCGAAAATATTTCTTTTAAAAAATCTGTTAATTCTCTCTAACCCTGGAAGATAACACTTCTGAAAAAATAATTTACCTAGAGAAAGCCCTTTTTCTTTCTTCAGACTTTAGCACAGCCAAAAGGCCTGCCTAGCCAGTCCCTCTACTGCAGTTACTTCCTGGCACCTGGCATGGGCTATTTACAGGGTTTTAGGAAGGAGCCTGTCAATCTGTCCAGGCTTCTAAATTTAGTTTCCATACATAAAAGCAATTTCCTGTGTTGGTTATCATAATTAAAATTTTCCACAGGCTTAATTTTGTATTGTTGACACTCAAATATCATCATTCACGGTGTCTTGCTGCCTTTTTAAAGAACCACTTTAACACCCTGACACACCAGCAGCTTGCAAGCCCCGGCACTCAGAGCTGAAACTCCAGTGGGCAATGCCCGTGGATTCGGATTGCTGCAGGGTGTTCCCACTCATCCGAGGGCTGGGCTCATTAGCACCCTCTCTCCTTTTCCAAAGGCACTGGGGGAGTGAAGACAGACGTGCCCAAATACCAGAGCCCTTGTGTCCTAGTCCTGGAACCTCAGAAATCCACCCAAAGCAACATGAACAAAACATGGTGTTTTGTCATAAAGAGCAGGCCAGACTTGACAGGGAATGTATCAGATCTTTCCAAAGGATTGGAAACAGAATTATGAAAGGCACCAGTAACTGATCTTTCTTCTTGCCAACCCCTATCCCGCCACGATAGTTTATTGTATCTCTTCTTTCTCCCTGCAATCCACTTTTCTCTGCTTCCCCACTCCTCTGCACCCCAAATAGCTGGGCAGGCAGCACTGCATGTCCTCTGGTTTGGAGCTCCGGTTTAACTGCAGCTCAGTTCCAAATCCAGAGCATCTGATTGGTCCAGCCTGAGTCAGGCGCCCATGTCTGGTCCAATTGGCTGTGGCTAAAGAGGATGGATAGATTCTGGGACAGTACAAATAAACCTGCAGGTCACATCCTTGGGGTGGAGTGGGTGAGAAGTCCTCATGAAGAGGGGGTGGGCAAATGCTCTAAAGTAGTGGCCCCCAACCTTTTGGGCACCAGGGACTGGTTTCGTGGAAGACAATTTTTCTACGGATGGTGGGTGGGGTAGGGGAATGGTTTGGGGATGATTCAAGTGCATTACATTTATTGTGCACTTTATTTCTATTATTATTACATTGTAATATATAATGAAATAATTATACAACTGACCATAATGCCTGAGCTTGTTTTCCTGCAACTAGATGGTCCCATCTGGGGGTGACGGGAGACAGTGACACCCGAAGTGTGTTGCTTATGTCCAGTCTACTCCGTAATCTCGTTTTGGTTGCTGTCACTGCAGAAAACCATGCTTCTCAAAGATAGGATGCTGGAAATGGAAGCAGGCTTTTCGGTGCTTTTGTGGCAATCTCAGGATATTCCACCTTGACTTTAATCCAGAACGTATGGAGATTTGAAGTTGTCTCAAACATAGTTTTAAGGCCACTGTCATTTGTGATCTCAAGCAGTTGATCCTCTTCTAGCATGGACAAAGTCGATTCACCTGGCTTATTCACGAACGGGTCGTGGATCCATTCCTTCCCCATCTGGGGGTCTTTTGTGGTTGGGAAGTAATGCTCAAACTCTTTTGAAAGCTGAGACAGGTGATCATGCCCCAGCTGGGAGAAAGAAGGCCCTGGCTCTTTCAAAATCTCTGCTAATGTTTGAAACATGTCAAAAATCCCAATGTTCACTCGTCGCCCCCATAATTCCAGTTTGGCTTTGAATGCAGCCACTTTATCTGCCGACTTGAACACAGTTGTCGTTCTCCCCTGAAGTGACAAATTGAGTTCGCTGAGCAGGTTGAATATGTCACACAAGTAAGCAAGTTTGCGGCCCTTCCTGTGTTACTGAAATGTGCTGTCAGTGGTGACTGTTTTTCTAAAAGAAATCTCTAGAGCGGCTCTCGTAACTCAAAAACCCTGGCCAGTGATCTACCTTTAGAAAGCCATCTCACTTCTGTGTATGAGAGAAGACGTGTGTGCTCTGGGTCCATCTCCTCACAGAGCTGCACGAACAGATGTGAATTAAGGGCATCTACTTTAATGTGGTTCATTATATCAATCACATCCCGCAAAACGTTATTAAGTTCAGGTGACGCTTATCGGCTAGCCAGCATTTCTCTATGGATGACACAGTGCATAGACTCACATTCAGAAACGACTTCTTTGACCTGAGTAGTGAAACCAGAAAGCCATCCAGTCATGGCAGCTGCTCTGTCCATGCATATACTGACACAAAATGACCAATTCAGTTTTCCTGATATGTAATCATCCAAAGACTTGAATAGTTCTGCAGCTGTGGTGTTGGTTGACAACAAAAGTGCACATAACATATCCTCATGCACATCCTCCTGAAAAATATATCGCACAAACACAAGCATTTTTGCCTTGCTGTCAACATCGGTAGACTCGTCAACCTGGATTGTGTACCACGGTGACTCATTAATCCTCTCTAATAATTGTGCCTCAATATCTTCTGCTATTTCATCAATTCATGTAGTTATGGTGCTAGCTGAAAGAGGAACACGTGCCACCTTTTGAACTGCAGCCTCTCCTAAAAGTTCATGACAAATGTTCTTAGCAGCAGGCAGCATCAACTCTTCACCCATAGTAAAGGGCTTCTTAGCTTTAGCAATGGGGTTGGCCACTAAGAATGATGCTCTCAGTGCAGACACATTTGATGAAGTGGTGGCCTTCAATAATTGCTTCTGTTCTTTGTGTTTACATTTTTTTTCTTTTGCAGAACTCCAGAGGCTTGTCTTTTAATGCAGGGTGCTTTGTCTCCACGTGGCAAAGCAGTTTTGAAGGTTTCGTGGTTTCATTGGATAACCGCTAGCCACATGTTATACAAAGTGGGTTTGGAGGATGTGAATCACCTGTTGCAATGAACCTGTAATTTAAGTAGGACTCTTGGTATTTTCTTTTAAATGCAGCCTTTTTTTGTTGGCAGCCTTAGAATCTTCTGCTGCCTCATCATTGGGTCTATCCTCCTTTTCAAAGAAGCTCTCAAGTGACATTTGTTTTTTTACTCATTTTGGCTAGGGTTAGCATGTGGGCTTAGCAAAACTGTGACTGAGGCAAGTGTGCAGTGCAGAAAAGAGGCAGAGATGGAAGTGGTAAATAAAATAACGGGCGGGCCACTCGCAGACTAAAATAAGTGTCGGATTCTGACTTAATGCCTGCTACCAGATGCAGCTGTACAATTGAAGTACATCAACTCACTTGCCACTATAAAGTCTGCCACCAGATGCAGCTGAATTGTCAGTTGCCACTCACGGATAGGGTTTTGGTATGAGTCTGCAAGCAACTGGTCTCTGTGCAGTCAAACCTCTCTGCTAATGATAATCTGTATTTGCAGCCGCTTCCCAGTGCTAGCATCACTGCCTCAGCTCCACCTCAGACCATCAGGCACTAGATTCTCATAAGGAGCACGCAACCTAGATCCCTCGCATGTGCAGTTCACAGCAAGGTTCGCGCTCCGATGAGAATCTAATGCTGCTGCAGATCTGACAGGAGGTGGAGCTCAGGCGGTAATGAGAACGATGGGAGCGGCTGTAAATACAGATGAAGCTTCACTCGCTCGCCCACTGCTCACCTCCTGCTGGGCAGCCCGTTTCCTAACAGGCCACGGACTGGTAGTGGTCCGTGGCCCAGGGGGTAGGGACCCCTGTTCCAAAGGTAGGCATAGGTTCACGACCCAGGTTGTACACATATTTAAAATAGTTAGACTACTACCTTAGCTTTAGCAACTACCTTTGCCTTAACATTTTTGGATGATAAGCAGTTTGAGGTCAGGTTTCACATCTGTGCTTGTTCTGTTGCATGTTGTGTACCCTTATTTACCATGAATCATCATCATGGCAATATCCTCATCATCCCACCTTTCATCATTAATACCTTTTCTGGCTTTCTATTATGGAGCCATATCTCTCACCCAAACTCAAAGTAGGAAGAAACATTGTTGAGAATTCAATATGATGACTGCTTAGCATTTTGCCTGGTATAAGCCTACTTGAAACTTGCACAGAAAATGACTATTGTCAACTTGGTTCATTTTTTGGGCCCCCAGCCAAATCACAGCTTTTGCTGCATTTACTTGACTTGTCTAATATGTAAAACAATAGCCTATTCTACACTCTAAAATATCATAAACGTCTCAGTCCATAAATCCCAGACTGGGATATCTGAGGAATTTTTGGCAGGTTCACCAAGAAACATGGCCAATCTAGATGTCAGAAGAATTTCTTGAGCTTCAAGTGAACCAAGAACAATAACACTTCACCCATATTCCAGAGGAATGCAATCATTTTGTACAGTTGGATAGTCTTTAGGGAATGGGCAATATTACTATTACATATTTTAAGAAATGTGTATTTGCTTTTCCTGACATTAATGTTCAGGGGGAACAAAACACTCATTGCAAACTAAATTTTGGGTAAGGTATAATCTGTGCTGCCAAATTAGTTTCTCTCTCTCTCTCTCTTTTTTTTTTTTGTTAGAATGACTAAAGAAAAATTCTGTGCCAAAATCAAGATGCAAGCTGAATTTCATTAATCCCTTTATTAATTCATTTGCTGTTCACTGGGGATGTACTATGTGCTGGACACTACGTTAGATGATGCAAAAGCAGAGGTAAAGGATACAGTCCTTGTCCTTATCACACTCACAGTCCAGCAGTGAAAACAGATGTATCAACCAAAAATAGTGTGATATACTAAGGGTATAAATACAATACATAGACTGTTGAAGGAGGACAGAGCAGGGACTCCTAACTCAGCCTGGGTTGAGTGGGGTGAGGAGAAACTTCCTGATGGAGAATGAGGTCTGAGCAGACTTTTACAGTTGAGAAAGGAGTTAAGCAGGTAGATGAAGTGAGGAGGGTATGCAGGCAGGGGAAGAGCATGAAAAGAGCAAAAGAGCATGATGCATTGTGGGTATTGGTGATGGCTTGCTTTGGCTGGAGTTTAGGCCAGGAGTAGTACAGATAGGGCTGGAGAGGTTGGCTTGGGAATAGGTCACAAAGGACTTTAGGCCAGGCTAAAGTATTGAAACTTTATTCTGGGTTGATATGGAGTCTTCAGAATATTTAAGAAAAATTTTTATTGAAGTATAAAATATATGCAGGAATGTGCACATATGATAAGTGTTCAGCCGGATGAATATTTATGACCTGATCATAGCTGTGTAGCTAGAAACTAGGTTATACTGTAACCAAAACCCCTGAAGACCCCTCTTGTTCCCTTCCAGTCACTACTTCCCTCTCCAAGGGGGACCACTGGCCTGACTTCTAACATGATAGATTTGTTTTGCCTGTTTTGAACATTATTCAAGTGGAATTGTAAAACAGGTAGTCTTCTGTGTCTTCTACCAGGCAGCACTATGTTTCTGAGCGCCGTCTATTCTGTCTTATGGAGATGTGGCTCATTCAATCTCACTGTTGTACAATATCCCATTGTATGAATTTGCCATAATTTATTTATCCTTTCTATTATGTATTAACATTTGAGTTCTTCCCAGTTTGAGGCTATAATGAATACTGCTGCTGTGAATATTCTTGAACCTGTCTTTTGGTAAGTATATGTGTACATTTCCACTGGCTAAAATACCCAGGTGTGAAATCTCTGGGTCATAAGCTGAGTATATATTCAGCTTTATTGGATTCTGCCAGTTTTACAAAGTGATTGGACTAATTTAAAACCCCAGCAGCAGTGTATAAGAGTACCAGCTGTTCCAGTTTCCAACAATTGATATTGTCCTTTTCATTTTAGCCGTTCCAGTTTGTGTGTGTGTGTGTGTGTGTGTGTCTTTGTACGTAATTGTTATGGACTGAATTTTGCCTCACCCTCAAATTCATATACTGAAGCCCTAATCCCCCATTCTGACTGTATTTGGAGTTAGAAACTTTACAGAGGTAATTAAGGTTAAATTGGGTCATAAGAGTGGGGCCCTAATCTATAATAGGAGTAGGGTCCATATAAGAAGAGGAAGAGACACCAGAGACCTCTCTCTTTCTCTGCACACACACACACACACACACACACACACACACACACACAGGAAAAGCCATGTGAAGACACAGTGAGAAGGCAGCTGACTGCAAGCCAGGAACAGAGCCCTCATAAGAAACAAACACTGCTGGAACCTTGATCTTGAACTTCCAGTCTCCTGAACTGGGAGGAAGCAAATGTCTGTTGTTGAAGCCACCCAGTCTGTGGTATCTTGTTACGGCAGGGCAAGCTGACTAATAGAGTTGTGGAATCACATTCCAGTTTTAATTTGTGTGTTATTCCTCATAGTCTTTTAAATAAGAGAGGGAAGTTATCAGATTTGTACTTTAGCTGCAGGACTGGAAATAAGGAAACTAATCAGAAAGCTAAAGGAATAATCTAGGCAAGAGTTTAAGAAAGCCTGAACAAATTCAGGGCCAGTGGGTTGGATAGGAGGGGTTAGGTCAATAAGTGAGAAAGAGGTAGAATAGGCAGATCAATGGGGAGTAAAGACAGGGAGGTGCCAATTTAGCATTTCGTCTGAGAGGCACTGGAGTCAGACTATGTGAACTCAAACACTGACCCCATCATTTACTAGCTGTGTGACCTTGAGTTTCACATTTTACCATACTAAATAAACTTCTATTACTTCAACTATAAATTAAAGAATTGACAAAAATAATAACTTCCTTCTAGAGTTACTGTGAGGACGAAATGAGATAATGAAAAGTACCTATTTTGAAAAAACTTAATATAAATCTCAAATATATTTGATTTAGCCTTGATTAAAGTTGAAACCGGAGGCTACAATTTCTTTATTATTAAAATGTATTTGTTTATTATTATTAAACTTGCAAGAATGAGGACATTTAAAAAAAGTCTGAGCACTTATTTTCCATTATTTTCTTTGTGAATACATATAGTTGTGCAATACATATAAATTTTGCATCCTATTCTAAATGTAATATTTTAGCAAATATGAAAATGTACTTTATTGAAGATGACAACAAGATTACATCTTTCAGCTTTACTTGCCCATATTTAGCTGATGAAAAGTATAGGTGAAAATACCCAGAAAGTCTTTAAAGCTATAGTTAGTCCAGTCCAGGACAAGGAATCAGTAAATCAAAAGTACCATTAAATGACAAGTATTTTGTTTTGATTTAATCCTTATGAAATAATTTGACTAAATGTATGTGTATCCTATATCATATCATAAAGTTGAGATTTTTCTGGGGCTTCCCTGGTGGTGCAGCGGTTGAGAGTCCGCCTGCCGATGCAGGGGACATGGGTTCGTGCCCCAGTCCGGGAAGATCCCACATGCCGTGGAGCGGCTAAGCCCGTGAGCCATGGCCACTGAGCTTGTGTGTCCGGAGCCTGTGCTCCGCAATGGGAGAAAAAAAAAGTTGAGATTTTCTTTTATAAATAAAATGAAAGTTTATTTTAATGAATAACTTTGAACACAATGCAGGATTTGTCTTTTCCTTGACATTAGCTCAGAGCAAGGTACGTGCTAGGCACTCAGTAAACCTTGGCTGCCATCATCACCACCCCCACCAGCAGCACATTATCATTATGGAGGTATTTGGGATTACTTCTGTGGTAGATTGCAAAAATCACTGCACTGCTCCATCACCCTGCGTATACACACCACTTACAATTTGACTTTGCAGCTTCTTCAATCAAGAGCTGGTGTGTATTTCTCCATCCATCGAGCTTGGGCTGGCTTTGTGACTTCTGGCCAATAGAATATAATGAAAGTGATAGTGTATTCATTCCCATCTTAGTCTTCCAGAAGTCTTGAATGGTTTCTGCTTTCTTTCTTGGAACTCTGCCCCTCTGCCACGTGAATAAACCTAGGCTAACTTGGTGGAGGGTGAGAGACCATATGTGCCCAGTTAGCCCAGTTGTCCCAGCTGAGGCTCAGACATGAAGAGCGCCCAGCCAGGATCAGCTGAGTCTGGCTCAGGTCAGCAGAAATGCCCAGCTGACCCATAGACGTGTGAGCAATAAAAAATGACTGTTATATTAAGCCACTATTTGAGGGTGATTTGTTAGGCAGCAGTAAATAACTGATACAACTTCCAAACAGAGACATAGACTGGGGGAGAGAATATAGGAGGGAAAGCCCATCTGAAGGTGGGAGACCTCTGTTTCAGACATATGGAGTTTAATATAACTAAGAGACAGAGCGTAGAGGTGTTGAGAAGTACAGTCTGATCTGGAGGCAAAGATTTAAGAGAATTCAGTATTAGGTGGAAGCAGATGCCCCAGAAATGAGTTTCATTTTCCAGGAAGAGAGAAAAAAGATCTGAGGAAAGAAACCTGGGGAAAATCAACACTTAAGGGATGGGTAGAGGAAGAAGAATGTGAGAAGGAACAACCAGGGATGTAAGAAGAAAGCCAGAGAGAGTGGTATAATGGAAGAAAGCATGAGAGTTTTGCCCTCATTTTTTTTCAGTTTTTTAAAATTGAGGTAACATTGGTTTATAACATTATATGTTTCACATGTACAACACTATATTTCTACTTCCGAAATACACACCAGCTCTTGATTGAAGAAGCTGCAAAGTCAAATTGTAAGTGGTGTGTATACTCTACAGTGTGCTCACCACCAAAAATTTCATTTCCATCTGTCACCATACAGTTGATCCCCTTCACCCTCCCACTCACCACCCCTTCCCCTCTGGTAACCACTACTCTGTTCTCTGTATCTTCATGTTTGTTTTTGTTTGGTTTGATTTGTTCATTTATTTTGTTTTGTTTGTTTTTTATATTCCATGAGTGAAATCCCATAGTATTTGTCTTTCTCCAACTGACCTATTTCGCTTAGCATAATACCCTTAAGGTCCATCCATGTTGTTGCAAATGGCAAGATTTCATCTTTTTATGGCATATGTATATACTCCACATCTTTATCCATTCATGTGTTGATGGGCACTTAGGTTGCTTCTGTATCTTGGCTATTGTAAATAATGCTGCAATGAACATAGGGGTGCATATATCTTTTCGTATTAGTGTCTTGTGTTCTTTGGATAAATATCCAGAAGTGAGATCGCTGGATCATATGGTGGTTCTATTTTTAAGTTTTTGAGAATCTCCATGCTATTTTCGACAGTGGCTGTACCAATGTGCATTCCCACCAACAATAAAAAGCATGAGAGTTTAAAACCACGTTATTAAGATAAAAAAAGAGGTAGGGAAAAGATTCAAAGCATCCTCCCATACCTAGCTGACTCTGTGTATTGGAGGTAAGAAGAGGGGAGAATGAGCTGAACTTAGAAAGATCATGAAGGATCTCATATACCATCCCGAGGGGTCTGGATTTCATCCTGAAGGATTTTTAGCAAAGGAGTGACTTGAACAAGTTTTTGTTTGAAGATCACACTGTAGGAATGTGGTAGGTGGGCTGGTTGCAGGAAGCAAGGCAGAAACTGGGGAGACTAGTTGGGAGGCTCTCAGAGAAATCCACATGAGAAAGGATGAAGGCCTGAATCGAAGGAATGACTGTAAGCATGAAAAGAAAAAAATGGATTCAAGAAAACGTGGGTGATGGCACTGACAGTGCTGTGTGACTGATTATCCAGGGTAGGTCAGGTAATACAGAATGACTCCTCGTACTCAGGCTTAGGCATTGGGGTAAATGGTCTGCTCTAGATGGAAATACGTGTAATCCAGATGGAATACCCTGGGCCCACTAGCCTGTGACTACGACAGAAAGTGATTCTTCCCTAGTCTATCTAAATTCTTAAGCACAGAGCCTGCACTGGAACTACTTGCTGGAAACCAGCTCCTGTCAGTGTGTGGTTTGTTAATTCTGACTGTATCTTAGAGCGCCTGCGTCTCCGTTGAGTTACAGAGCAAGTTCCTTGGGTTCTTCCCCTCTAACCTAATCTTGCTGCTTCGTTGCTGCTGCTACTGTTAATGCCATCTGAGATCCCTGCTCTTGGGGATCAGATGACTTACGGGTATTGCTGCCTCTGGACCCCCATTCCAGCCTCGGAAACGGGATGTGCCCTCTAGGGACTAACCAGGTCCACATTTGCTGCCTCAGTTTGGCATCTGAAGAGCTGCTTCCCACCCCCCACTCTAACCCCCACCCTTTCTTTCTCTTTTGGCCTTGCTTTTCCAGCCACCACGTTGCTGCTAGATCAGAAACTTGGTGTTACCATTCACTGCCTCCATGTGATAGAAGCAGTTACTCTGCTAGTAGAACGATTCTAGGCTCCTCTGTATCTGAGGTTCAGACTCAGTTGGTCTTAGGCCCTAGATCTTTCTGTCCTCCTCCTGTTTAGAGCATTCTCCCTCCGCCCCCCAATTTCTGTCCCAGGAGAAACCACATCACAGGACGACAGAGCAGAAATATCCATTCTCTGCTGGGAAAAACTCTATATCCACCCACCAGCCTGTAGTCTTATTCTATTGCTCAGAAGATGCATTCACACAATAGTTCAAGGTTAGCATATTTCCCACAGGCTGGGTAGATCACTCTTATCCATGGTTACCGTAAGAAACTGGGAATACAGGAAAAGGTATATGGGGAGATCATGTGTCCATTTTGCCTTTGATGATGTTGAGAAGATATGACATTCAAGTAGATTTGAGTTTGGTGCAAAGAGAGAGAGAGAGAGAGAGAGAGAGAGAGAGAGAGGGAGGGAGAGGGAGGAGGAATTTCAGCCTGTAGGTGGTAGTAGCAGTGGTGGGTGCACTGGTGTGCTGGTGTGGGCTCCTACAGCTGGTAAGGGCTGATTTTGTGCATCAATTCCCAACTCCACAAGGATTGGTAGCTTGAAATCAACAGTGGTGAGAACATTACACCACAGAAATCAGCAAGCACTACAAATCTGGGCTTTTTAATCCCCCTGGAAGAGCTGTTTGTTAACATTTACCGCACACTTTTTGTGGGTTGAGGGTGAAATCATCCAAAGAAGGCAAATACAGTAAGAGGAAAATTTCTGAGGAGTGCTAAGGAAGTAACATTTAGGGAGTGGGCAGAGAAAGACAAGTTGTAAAATAGAACAAGAAGAAGCATCCAGGATGCAGCAAAAATGTGCTATAGGGGAGAGTTTACAAAATAACCCTGTGGGATATATGTCTCAAGATATCCAAAAACAAGATCAGAGACCAAAGGATGGATGGCTATTCTTATTTTTTAAAGCTATTTTAAGCAACCAAAAGGATTGCTTCATGGTCAAGCCAGTCAGTGTTAAGGTTGCCGAAATAATTAGCCAAGCAATTATTTTAATCTAGTTATCTTGGTCACTTCAAATAACTGAATGGTATCACCAGTTTATTCTTGGGCAACAGACCTATTCAAACTTTGTGTCCAATCACACTGAGTTATAAATATCGAATCATATTATTTTGGAACTAGAAAGAAACTTAAAGATCATCAACACCCTAATTATCCAGCCAAGGAAATGAAAGTGCAGAGAAGGTAAGTGACCACCGCGTGACCACCACCAACACGCAGCTGGCGGTCGGAAGGTCTCGCGACACCTCCTCTCTCCTGCCATCCCCACCTCCCCACAGAGACTCTTCCTGAGAGTGAAAGACTAACCTGAGTTCAGCTGAGATGAATCTTGAAGCAAAAAACGATAGGAGTCTTTGCAAACTTTTTATTAATATTCAAATAAATCAGGGTCCCTGGGTCTCTTCTCTTCTGCTTGGGAATATATCTCCAACAGGTCGCAGGATTTCAGCCCATGAAGGGCTCTGACTGCCGTAACCAAGGGAAACCGGAGGGTCTGGGAGCCATTTTGCTTTCAAGATGGTTCCAAGGTGAGCGTGTCGGGTGGACATTGTCTGGTCCGGGAAACTTGGTACCAAGTTTGTCCAGAGTACCAGTAAAAGGCTTGCCTGCTTGTTGCATCAAAAGGTAAGTTTTTTTTGTTTGTTTGTTTGTTTTGCGGTACGCAGGCCTCTCACCGCTGCGGCCTCTCCCGTTGCGGAGCACAGGCTCCGGACGCGCAGGCTCAGCGGCCATGGCTCATGGGCCCAGCCGCTCCGCGGCATGTGGGATCTTCGCGGATCGGGGCACGAACCCGTGTCCCCTGCCTCGGCAGGCGGAGTCTCAACCACTGCGCCACCAGGGAAGCCCAAAAAGGTAAGTTTGAATTTGATTCTAAATCACAAATGTAGTGCAGTGCTTATTTAAAATATGACAATTTCTACTAGAACTAAGTAGGAAGAATAGCTTTGGTTTTACTGGGAATTTGAATCTATCTACTAGTATTATTTTCCACGTAATCTCTTCAGGGGACCTGTGGTTCACAGTATCAACTTACTGAACAGCCTCTTTTCCTGTGTGGTTCAGAAGCTCAAAAGACACCCCTACAGCTTAGAGAGTGTGTGGGAGAAAATTTTACTCCTTTCCCTTATCAGAGGGGGTGGGGAGAGAGCTGCTAATTGAGTTTTCCTGCTTCTTGACTTGAGTGGATTATGTGGCTGCCCCCTGCAGAGCTAGAGTTCCAAATTGGAACCTTTATTCCTCTTATTATTGGTTCCTCTTATTATTGTTGTTTATCTAGAGAGCCAGACACCGAGTCCCTGTTTACTGCCCTCCAGGAGTCCGTAGGTCGCTGAAATGACCAGAGCACTTTGTCCTTATTGTTATTTACATATATGGATGACTACAGTCACCCAATGCTCCCCCTGAGCCCTGAATTATTAATTTCTTAAAGTGGCATCTAATGGGCGGTGAAGCCTGTCTCAGCCACCCCTGCTTCTTTCACATACAGGCTGGCTGATGCCTCCTCTGCCCAGATCTTTCTCTCCTCCCTTTACAATTTGTTTCTACTCACTGTCACTTGTGTTCTGCGTATTCTCTGCAAGCAGATTTTTCTCTTTTCATATGAAGTAAGTCATCTGAGGAAATTATTCCCATTTCCATTTTCAAAATATATTCCCCTTCTCATGTGGGTGTTATTCCTGAAGAAATCGGTTCAGCAGTCACTGTGAATAACCCTTGATGTCATCCACCTCACGTGGTTTTGTTTCTTAGTTTCCCCAAGAGACTACACATTTTTTTTCAGTTGTCTCTGTTATGTGTACCTTTTAATCTTATTCTTTTAAAAAATATTTATTTTTAAAACAATTTATAGTAAAATGAAAGGAAATTCTATTTTGTATTTTATGTAATGTAACCATGATACGAGATATGTTGGTCATTATTTTCAGTAGGTACTACCGATCTTTTTTACGTAATACAACTCTATTGAATATCCACCACCAGTTTCTTCCTTAGTGCATTATACATACACATGCACACTCACACACCCATGCACGCAAGCACAAGTATTCATTTATTTATTTCAGATATCTTACCTTTTTTTGTATGCCTGGCCTTATCATTGGTTAATGTATGAGAAAAATTCTAAATAACATTTCAAAGTCAAGTTTCTGAGGACACATGTGCATTACAGTACCCTAGAAGAGAATATTTATCAGAGAGCTTTACTTGGCCATAGACATGTTGAGAAGTACAGAGTTGGGAGACTTCCCAGTGATTGCCCATTGACCTTGAACTGTCATTTAAGTCAATGGTTTCTCACAGTGTCAGTGGTGACACTTCCAAAGGACCATAGAGCAATGAGAGAAATAAAGTCAATATAGGAAGTTTACATCAAACCAAGTTTATTCAGTTTGAAAACACTGTGAAATTTACATCTTTTCTACTTTTTGGAAATTAAATGTTCTTTGTTTTATGATGGTGATGGTGACAGTAGGTGATAACTTTTCCCCTTAGTATTTTTACTTGGCAAAATAAAAATAAAATGATTATTCTATGTCAACCTCTTAGTTTTTCTGGACATTTAGGAATTATTGGAATCTCAAAGTCTGGAAGGTAAACAATTCACTTCCTTGTGTTCTTCTGTTTGCTCCCCCCTCCTCCCCCCACCCCTCCAAACCCCTACACACATCCTCTGTTCTCCTCACCATCCCAATGGCATTCGCTAACCCTGAATCAATTTAGAAATTCAAGGTCATGCCTGCACTGGTATCTTCTTCCTTCCCAGTCATCATGCATGCTTTTTGTGATAATTACCCTTGGGTTATACAGGAAAACAGACCTCCAGAGATGCATTTGTGCATGTATGTACACATTCAATAACAATTTGCTGAGCGCCTAGGTGTTGATGGAATAGCAGAGACTAAGACATATGGTCCCAGCTCCTGCGAGGCTCATTTTCTGTTGGGGTGGGGGGCAGAACTGCGGGGTGGGGGTGACAGGAAACAGGTGAACACTTAAGTAATAGAATTCCATATAGTGGATAAATATAGTGATAAATATGAGGTTATGGAGCAGTTTCCAGGTTATCTCCAAGACTGGTGGTGCTGGGGAAGGGAGAGGCTGCTTCAGATGGGGGCTCAGGGGCAGCTCCATGAAGGAAGCATTGTTTGGACAAGATCTGAATGACAGTGAGGGGCCTTCCATGAAATGACTGGGCAAAGAGTGTTCCAGGCCCAGGGAAGAGCTTGTGCAAAGGCCCTAACCTGGAATTTGTTCTTTTAGGGGACAGAATCAAAACTCTGTTCTGAACATATTAATTTTAAGTTGATCATTGGCATCGGATGGGGATTTCACATGTGCAACAGAATGTATTAGTTCGAAGTTCAGGCAAGAGGTTGAGGCTGTAGATAACACTTGGGGAGCGTCAGTCTGTGGATGACTTTTAAATCAGGCAGGGATGAGAAGATAGGGCCAAGGAAGGAATGACTCTTGTGTGAATTGACATTGAGGAATTAAGGGTGAACAATCAGGAGACTGAGAAGAAACAGCTAGAGAGATAGGAGGAAATCCAGGGAAATTTGAAGACAAAAGAATTGCACAAGTGAGCGGCCAACTGTGCCAAAATGCTGTGTTGGTAGAATTTTTAAAATACCAAAACCCCTCTTCATTTATATAATTTAAATAAACCCCCAGTTGTAGTAAATGTACAGAGAGCTCCTTTCACTCGATTCAGGCACTGCTTCATTTAAATTAACCCTGGTTCCGCAGTCACCTGCCTACTGTTCTGCTCCGCTTGCTGCTTCTGCCTCACAGAATGTCCTGCTGGATTCTGAGCACCATGCTAGGTTTGGTTACTTTCCGCATTAAGGGCTTTACAGCAAGTTCAGCCCACTGGAACAGGGATCACTATTAATTATCCCCTAATTCTGAAAGCTTACTTTCCTCTCATGCTGAGAAAAGAGAATATAAAATTTTCAGAGATGCTGAGTCTGCTCAAATTCCAAGATAGATTCAACCCAGTCTCCCTCTACCTAATCAATATAGATTAAGTTTATTTTGCATAGAATAGTTTCGATTTCCCATTAACTAGGTTAGTGAACTATTGGATTCCCCACCTCATCCCTTTTCTAGACCATTGCTGTCTTTACAGAGGGTTCGTTTCCCCTATGTGTTTGAAAAATATTTAGAGAAGCAGAACATTTTCAAAGCATCTCCACGTGACGTTTCTCCCATTCCTCTCTGAGTGATGGCTGTGTAGATAGCTGGGAAACTGCTGAAGCCTAAGAGAAGAGGAGGCCTTATATTCTTTTTGTTTTTTCTTTTGTGGTACGCAGGCCTCTCACTGTTGTGGCCTCTCCCGTTGCGGAGCACAGGCTCCGGACGCGCAGGCTCAGCGGCCATGGCTCACGAGCCCAGCCGCTCCGCGGCATGTGGGATCCTCCCGGACCGGGGCACGAACCCACGTCCCCTGCATCAGCAGGCAGACTCTCAACCACTGCGCCACCAGGGAAGCCCTGGCCTTAGGTTCTTTATTGTTATTGTTCCATTTTCGTATATCATTTACGCAAAGGCGTAAGGTAGAATAAAAAATATGGGACTGGAATTTGAGAAATCCAATTTCTGTTCCTAACTCTGGGCAACTTGAAATCTCTTTGAGTTTCAGAGTTCCTCAGGTAAATGGGGCAAGCCTATCTGTACTAGCTAATATGTTACAATATAAAAGGGTAAAATCACATCTCCCTGGCAAATATAATATGAATACATGTCAAAGATTTTATTTATTGGGGGGAACATCAAGATGTTAAAACTGGCCCAAAGAGCATTAGAGATGTGTGTATATGCAATTCAATTAAAAAAAAATAAGATTGCCAAGTTAAATACAAAACTGGTTAATGTCCCACAGGACAATAGACTGTAATCTTTGTGCTTCTCTGTTCTATTAAACAGAAATTATTTGCATCTTCACCAGACAAAAAGTTTCAAGTTAGCCTCTGCACAGTAGAAAATCAATCCCATTACTGCACTGAAAGAAGGCCCAGTAATCTTCTCTGCCTATTTTCAAATATCAGATAATTTCTCTGACAAACGTGTATAACAATAATACTTGGCTAGGGGCTTCCCTGGTGGCGCAGTGGTTGAGAGTCCGCCTGCCGATGCAGGGGACACGGGTTTGTGCCCCAGTCCGGGAAGATCCCACATGCCGCGGAGCGGCTGGGCCCGTGAGCCATGGCCGCTGAGCCTGCGTGTCCGGAGCCTGTGCTCCGCAACGGGAGAGGCCACAACAGTGAGAGGCCCGCGTACCGCAAAAAAAAAAAAAAAAAAAAAAAAAGTTGGCTAGCGTTTCTTAAGCACTGACACTGCTGAGCAACCCTTGACATGTATTATCTCTTTGGAGGCTAACCACAACCCTGTGAGATAGGCACTTTTATTATTCCATATGATAGGAGAGAAGATTGAGGCACAGAATGGTTAATTAATCAGCCTATGGTCACACAGCTCACAAGTTTCAGGGATGACAATCAAACTGAGGTCTTATTCCAAAAATAGGTCTTCTGCCTATTATAATTATTATTATGTTAAGGGTCAAAAGGAGTAATAAATGTGAAAGTGTTTTAAAGATTCTGAATTTGCTGTAAAATGAAAAGCATTATTGTTAAATCAAGATTACTATTAAAGAATAGGCAGTAAGAGTTATTGCCAGCCCAGTGCAGAGGGAGACGTATTAATTATGGAAAAAGTCTGTTGTCCCAGGAATGCCTCTGAGACTTTATCTTAAATCTGTTCCCTTGAATTGAATAGAATTTACTAGCCTACTCTTTCCTTCCTCCTTTTTTTTGAGGGTGGATTTTATTGAGAGGGCTTCTTAGCTCATTTCTTATTACGTGCATGGAGAGGTATCTACTCTGAAACCTTTCCTCACTTCTCTTTGTGTTTTCTTTTCTCAGCCTAGTAGAGTGGAAAGAGCAATGTCTCAGAACTGGATTAGACCTGAGTCTGAATTCCAGCATCAGTGTAAGACTTTGGGCAAATTACTTAGCCCATCTTGTCGCAGAGCCTGTCCAATTGCACTGAAATCTCTTGGAGGAGAGGGGTATTGCTCATCCAACATACAGGAGAGGGTACCGAAGAATTTGAAATTTCAGGTCCTCATTAGTGAAAGAGCAGTGTCAGCATTCTACCTCGGAGGTGATTTTGAGAAGTGATATCTAATAGGACATCAGAAATGTTAGTTCCGTTCTTCCCATCTTCTCTCCAACGAAGTCTCATTCATTTGCCATTCTTCTCTCCTCCTGTCCCCTCCATATTTCTGCTCCCTCCCCTCCATTCCCTTCCTCTCCCCTCCTGTCCATCTGTCCCCTTCCCTCGTTTCCTTTCTCCTCTCATCCCCACCTGTTCCCTTCCCCCCTCCTTTTGTTCCCTCCCTCCCTCCCTCCCCTCCCCTCCCTTCCCTTCTGTCCTTCCCCATCCCCTCTTGTCCCCTTCCCCTCCATCACCTCCTGAACTTCCCCTCCCTTCCGTAGGTCCCCTCCTCTCTTGTTTCTTGCCCCCTACTCTCCTTCCCTTCCCCATTTTTTCTCTCACAAGGCCCTGAGACTAGACATCTCCTAAACAATGAGACCTGGTTCTTACCTTACTAATTTAGAGAAACTATGGAATTTCTATTTAGTGGCAAGTGCTGGGGCCTCTTTCTATTCCAACCCTCACTTTATCAATGAAGGAACCAAGAGCAGAGAGGTTAATCCCAAACCCACCTGACTCCTGGTCAGTGCTCCTCCTAACACATCACCAGGCTGCCTCTGTGTTTGCACTTGCGACACGATGTTTTAGTTCAATCCCATCTTCACTTCATAGTTATCAGGAGGCCGGGAGAAATGGGGTGATAAATTATTACTGTTATTTGTTTGTGAAGAGTAAGGTCTTCTAACCCCTGAGAGCACCAAAGAAAATGTGCTGTGGTGACAAAAAAGTCAAACTTCACCATCAAATGTGCAGTATCCTCTTTAACTGGTCAGGAAAACACGGCAAACACAAATTGCAAGGAAACTCACCTGCGGTCATTTCCATAGAGAACTAGAGCTTTTACAGTCAATGTCCCCAAGAAAGGAATAAAACAGTGTCCTGCAGTAGATAAGGCTGGAGAAGAGAGTTAATCAACTTGGTGAAGGCAGCCAGAGGCCAAGTCACCACGTGAACCACGCCTCCTGCAAGCGTCATAGTAGAAAAGTGAAAATTCACCCCCAGGTTTCCTTTGCATGTGTTAGCCCAGGACGGTGTGCTTCCTGCCTTGCCCTCATTTTCTCCTCACGCTGGATTTCACTGGTCCTGCTCTCTCGGCTCTCAATATATAAGAGGGAAGCTGCGGGGTGGGGGCCAAGACAGTGCTCACCTCAGGGAGGTGGGCCTCAAGTTAGCATGACTTTGAGAGCCTCACAGAGCAAGTTACCTGTTCTGTAGCAGAGTCTCCAGTTTCACTTGAGTCTATGCTGAATTCTCTTGTGTTCTCTCTGAGCCTTTAATGGGTGGTGTTTACTTGAATTCAGTCAGCTACACTCTGGGGAGGGCCAGTAGCTACGCTGGGGCCAGAGCATCGAATAGGTGTTGCCCCCACCTACCCAGGCCTGGGGAGGACAGCAGAGGTTTGGGACGCTTCTCAAAGGGCAAGGTGTGAGGTATAGGCAAGTTTACAGACACAGGAGGTAGGTTAGTGGTCGCCGAAGTCTGGGAGGAATGAGGAGTAACTGCTAATGCGTTCCTTTTTTCAGGTGATGATAATGTTCTGGAATTAGTGGTGAGTTTTGCACAACTTCGTGAATATATTATTAAAAGCACTGGCTTGTATGCTTTGAGTGAATTTTATAGCATGTGAATTATAGTTCAGTTAAAAAAAATTGAGGGAGAAAGGGGAATTTTGGAGCAATGCTCAGGGTTGTTAAGGTCAGCTGCTCTTCCTCCAGGTATCCTGCCCGCATATCATAAATTTTTTTTTTTGTTGTTGTTGCGGTACGTGGGCCTCTCACCGTTGCAGCCTCTCCCCTTGCGGAGCACAGGCTCCAGACGCACAGGCTCAGCGGCCATGGCTCACGGGCCCAGCCGCTCCGCGGCACGTGGGATCTTCCCGGACCGGGGCACGAACCCGCGTCCCCTGCATCGGCAGGCGGACTCTCAACCACTGCGCCACCAGGGAAGCCCCATAAATGTTTTTAAGTGTCATATTCTGTTTTTTTAAATTAATTAATTTATAGGCTGAGTTGGGTCTTTGTTGCCTCCTGCAGGCTTGCGGCGAGTGGGGGCTACTCTTCATTACGGTGCGTGGGCTTCTTTTGTTATGGAGCACCGGCTCTAGGCACAGGTTTCAGTAGTTGTGACACGTGGGCTCAGTAGTTGTGACACGTGGGCTCAGTAGTTGTGGCACATGGGCTTAGTTGCTCCATGGCATGTGCGATCTTCCCAGACCAGGACTCGAACCCATGTCCCCTGCACTGGCAGGCGGATTCTTAACCACTGCGCCACCAGGGAAGCATACACTTTTCATAATTTTCATTCTTATGGTGGAATAATGGTCCACTGTGTATCATAATTCATAAAGAGGTATTTCCAATGTTGGTGATTTAAGAATGTTCCATTTTTTTGCTATTATAGATGTCAAACAACGGCAATAAAATTCTTTTTCCACTCTGCCACAAATCTTGGTTTTCCACAGCTTCCTCCTGGAATCCCTGTTCCCACAGTACCGGACACTCATTGTCCCTGTTTTAACTCTCTGTGCCTCTTCAACTACAGTTTCACCTTGTCCCCTTCGTAAGCCTCCTGTCAACCTGCCTGCTCTCGGCTCACCTACCCACCCCCCCCCCATCATAAAAGTCGAACTCATCTGACTGCATCTGTGGTTTTCTTGCTGAACTTACTGAACAATTCTGTAATGCGTTTATTTACCTACCAGACTCCTCTGCCAGACTGTGAGGCCCCTGAGGTCAGATACAGTGTCTTACTAATTTCTGAGTCCCTGTTACCCCTGCTTGGCCAGTGGAAGGTGTAAAATATATGCTAAGTGCATTTCATTGAATCGGCCAAGGCTCTGAAGAATGGTGCTGTGTCTCTTTGCTTCTGTCAAATTATTCTCCTTAGTGCTAATTACAAAAACTGGAATTACTGGGTCAAAAGGCATGAATGCTTCTCCATGTTGCCTAGTGCTTTCTCAAAGGCAGTACTAGTTTGCCGTGCCACCTGAAATAAATGAGTGTGCCAATATCACCGTCACCTTGCCAGCCCCTCATTTTTTAAAATGCTAATTTAGTAGGTGTCAAATGACGTTTCAAGGTTGTTTTAATTTGCATTTCTTTGATTACTACCAGGGCCAAACATTTTCTCAGGTGTTTATTTACTGTTTCTTTTTCTCCTTGGGGGAATTGCTGCTTCATGTTCTTTGCCCATTCATCTATCAGAGTGAAGAAATACAGCTCATAAATTTAAATAAGCTCCTTTTATATTTTATTTATGACCCAGTAGTCTGTAACATATGATATAGATTGTTTTCATATTCTGTTTTTGTTTTTTATGTTTTTGCTATTTTTTATTGTATAGAAGTTTAAAATTTATATGTGAATTTATCTATCTTTTTCTTTCTTTACCATTCCTCATAAAGTTTTAAGGAAAAAAGTTCTTCCTCACAGGTTTGCCAATCTTTGTTGAAATGAACTTTAAGTTGTAGATCTGGGACTTGCCTGCCTACTTGTTGATCTAATCTCAGCTGTGTCCGTTAGGCTGGCTTTGATTGCAGGTAGAAGAAAACTCAAGCCAAAACTGCCCTACACAAGAGAGGCTCACAACACTGAGGTTAGTTGGGCAGCTCTACCAGGTAACGAAGGGTTTAATCTCTCTTTAGCTCTTCACTCTGCTGGGCCACATAGCCTTCCTGCTGAGGCTGGTGGTCCTTGTAGTGATCAGAGGGCCAACTGTAATGATTAAGCCTATGCATTTCCTTATTTATGTCCGTTAAAGATACTGTTTCTTTTCTAGACCTTCCCGCATTTCTCCCCTTCTCTTTTCCTCAACCTCTTTTTTCAGTCTTATTGGCTAAGCTTAGGTCCTTGCTCGCCCCTGAACCAACTGTGGCAAGGTCAGGTGGGCGGAGATGAAATTATGCTATTTAGCTTAGACTTGGGTGGGGGTTTGGAATTGTTCCCCCCAAGGCTTGTGGGCTTCATGTAGGAGGTACAAGTGTCCCTCCACTCCAATTTCTACCACCAAATTAGAGCAGTTACCAAGGGTTGAACAACTGATGTTGAGAAGGCAACCATACGTCCACCACACTATAAATTTATTTATTTTATTTATTTATTTTTGGCTGCACTGGGTCTCAGCCGCTGCGTGCGGGCTTCCTCCAGTTGCTGCGAGCAGATGCGGGCTTCTCATTGCGGTGGCCTCTCCCGCTGCAGAGCACGGGCTCCAGGCATGCGGGCCTCAGCAGTTGTGGCACACGGACTCAGTAGTTATGGCTCATGGGCTCCAGAGCGCAGGCTCAGCAGCCACGGCGCACAGGCCCAGTTGCTTCATGGCAGGTGGGATCCTCCCGGACCAGGGCCCGAACCCGCGTCCCCTGCATTGGCAGGCGGACTCCCAACCACTGTGCCACCAGGGAAGCCCCGTCCACCACACTTTAGATGTTACTTTTCCCAGGGCTCCTGAACGGCTTTCCTAAGTCCAAGTTCCAAGACCGTCTTTGTGATCCTCTAACACAGGGGATTATACCACAGTAGATCTGCCTGTTTACTTGTGGGACCAGAAAAAAATAATGTATTTGTAACGCCCTGGCCATCTTATAAGGAAGTTTATCTTGCTAATGAGAGGACCTGTATTTGTACCTGAGATGTAAGACAAATAGTCTGCATAAGGAAGGAAGAGCCATAGAATGGCCTGCAGGGTGACCCTGGGCCAGGGGCCTGTCCCTGGGCTGGGAGCCTGGGGGTAGAGTAGGGTTGGGTGAGGAGGTTAAGGATTGAGCTGGTGGGAAAAACAAAGAGTTTATGGGGGACTTATGGATAGAAATTATGTGGTTTTTTTTTTTTTTTTTCCGGTACGCGGGCCTCTCACTGCTGTGGCCTCTCCCATTGCAGAGCACAGGCTCCGGACGCGCAGGCTCAGCGGCCATGGCTCACGGGCCCAGCCGCTCCGCGGCACGTGGGTTCTTCCCGGACCGGGGCACGAACCCGCGTCCCCTGCATCGGCAGGCGGACTCTCAACCACTGCGCCACCAGGGAAGCCCCAGAAATTATGTGTTTTGAAGTGTAAATTCCTTCCCCTTTGCATTCTTCAGTAAAACATCCTTTTCTTCCTTGCCTAATAGAATAGGACGAAGAGAAGGGCAGAGATTTACATTCAAGGTGGCAGAGCAAGAATGGGGGTGGGCATTGGGACATGAAGACACTGGGTTTCACCTGACTGTACTCCTCCCTATGCTCCATGTCCTGTGAGGACAGGACCAGGTCTGTCTTGTTCACTTCCTTGCCTAGCTCAGAGCCTGGTACACAGTAGCTTAGTTAGTATTTGTTAATGAATGAATGAATGAATAAGCTTGCTAAAATCAGAGAAACCTTTGTCAGATCCCAAGTCTGCAACTTTCTGATCTGTGGAATGGGAAAAATGATAATCACCTTGTAACCTTGTTGTGAAATTTAAGTCTATTTTAATAAATGGCAACCATGATTATGATTATCAGCTCTTCCCAAATTCTACCAGCTAACCTACAAATACTAATAGTAACAACTGTTAACATCTGTTGAACATTTTCTTTCAGCAAGACCCTTTAGTAAGCACTTTACATGTGTTATCTCCTTTAATGTTAATCCTTTCAACCACCTTGTAATTATCCATATGTCATCTCTTCCTCCAGAACTTTCCACATGCCCAATATCTCTCGTCACTCACAGGCACCAAAATCTAAATAGGCAGAGAAGGGATCCTTTGCTGGTCTGTTATTTGCTATCCACTCTAGAGATGCTCAGCTCTGTTGCTCTCACAAGACTGGACAGAATGTAACTGGCAGTTTACCTGTAATAGTGAAATGTGGTGGATTCATGGTTGTTGTAGCAGCAGAGACCCCACGACCTCAGAGGCAGGCAGAGGCTGAGCCTGAGGTCACTAGCGATGGGGAAAGTCGAGGTTGGATTTGTGAGCACCAGGAATCAGTGGGCTTTATTTTCTGACAGGGTCTATTCCTGGAACAGCTGAAAATTCTGAGGGCTAAATTCAGACTCCTGGATGAGACTCAAAGATTGCCTGGTGAGAAGGCGAAGGGAGAAAGGGACTTTGTTCTTGTTCATATAGGTCCTCTGGGCCTGTTAACATTTGAGGATGTTAGTTTTCTCATTTCTAGAACAGGAATAGTAATATCTGATTCCTCATCCCTCATAGGAGTATTTAGGTGTTAAATGAAGTGATATTCAGAATTTCTCTACAGAAAAATGCTACAGAGACACAAATTCTTTCAATAACTAAATATATATGAGCTTCATGCGTACTCTGAAAAACTGAAGGAACGATAACACAGACTCATTTAAGATTAATTTCTCTCTGAGTTTCAGATCTGTGTTGTGCACTGAAATCTCCGTAATAATACACTTACAATTCTACATGCATATATTGAATATAATATTTTAAAATGTACTCATAATCATGGATCCTCTTAGATGCAGTCATGTGCTGCTTTCTGTTCTTAACTTCTTAGATTTCTGTCTTTTCAGAAAATATCAAGTGATCAATCTGACAATATTGTAACACTATCGTATGAAGTCACTTGCTTTACAAGTCAAAGGGATTGCGCAAAGCTTAAAGCAGCTGGTAAAGAAATGAGGTAACAAGAAAAGCTGCCTTTCAGGATTTCAAATCTTTTAGACTAAAATAACTCCATTGTGCTGAAGTGTTTTAATCAAAGGCAGTAGAAGATTTTAATTAAGAGTGATAATGATCATGCTAATGACTGTTGGTAAGTTTCAGTGGTTAAAAAGAACAAGCTTCAGTTACCTGAGAGATATTCCCTGGAATGGAATGTTCAGTTCTCTAATGGTGAACTTTACTCTAATTCTCAAGGATTTGCCATTTGGAGACCTGTGTTCTGGTCTGAGTCTTGCCACAAATTTGGTAGGTGACCTTGAGAAAGTCACCTAATCTTGCTGGATCTCTGTTTTCTCATCTATCAAGTGAGAGAATGGAGCAATTAATCCATACACTCCTTTCAGCTGTAAGGCATTGTGATTACTTTAAGTTGTTTCCAGAAAACATAGTGTTTATCTTTGGAACACTGCTAAGCAACAGCCTGAAATTAGAGCTAAACATTAAATGAGACTCACTAGGATTACAATAAGAGCTCACGCTGTTGTTGTTGAGTAATTACAATGTGCCAGACCTGTGCCTCATACTTTGCATTGATTGCCCATTTAATCTTCTCAGAATAACTTCAGATATACCCGAGCATTCATCTCCAACAAGGAATTACAACAACTTGTGGAACTTCCAGCTACCAGCTGACTGTTCCTTACATAAAGACAGATCCAAATCCTGCCGGTGTCACTTTGGAAGCATCCACAGAGAGATCGTTGCTGGGATTGCTTGACATGCTTTTGATCCACCTTGGTCATGTGGTTCCTTTAAAATGTAACTCTTTAAAATGTAACTCTTTGCAAACCCAGCTACTTTTCTCATACTGGGAACACAATCTCAGATTCTTACCTTGGCCTATGAAAGCCTCTGGGATGTGGCTTCTGTGTTTCTCTCCAGTCACATCTCTTAACACTTTCTCCCTCACTTTACCCACCAGCCATACTGAACTTGTTCTTTTTTTGAACACTTCCAGTATGCTCAGGTCTTAGGACCTCTTTACTTTCTGTTTTCTCAGTCTGGAAAACCATTTGCTCAGATATTTGCATATCTTATTTCCTCCTTTCATCCAGGTCCTATTCAAACGTCACCTCATCAGAGATGTCTTCTTGGACCTGCTACATGAGAGAGGTCCCCTCTTCTCCCAGACACTCTCTATACCCTTATCCTTCTTTTCTTTTCTTTGTGACAGTTAATCTTCCTCTGTGGTTAGGGACTTTGTCTACTGCGTTTAATACTGCATCCCAGTGCTTACCACAATGCTTGGTAACATATTTATTGAGTGGGTGTTCAATAAATATTTGTGGAATGAATGACCATTATAATTACAAAGGCATGTTTTAGGATGTGAATAGACAAATTCACTCAAGAACAGTTAACAGTAAGAAGACACCTTGGCAGTAATCACAGATACAATCTGCTCTTTTTTCCACTGTCTAAAGGTCTGGTCTGTCTCCTGCTTTGCTTCAGGGGCTCATGAGAAGCAGCTGTCCCTAAGCCCTTGTTTTAGCTTCCTGACTGCTCAGTTGGCATGCTGCTCCAGACTCCAGTCTCCGTGGACTCCCCAAGCCTTGGCTGTATATCCATCTGTGTATGCTTGTCTTAGGTTCTCCATGTTCCGATGACCTGTTTGGACCCTTTTCTTTACTAACACACCTATGCCAGTACTATCAAAGTTCAACTCGTTGAAAGTAAAATAATATATTGTAATTGCTTTAGACTCATTATCAAAGTAATACCTATTCAATATATGTATATATAATTAGAAGAAAACAAGGCAGAAAATAAAAATCAGACAAAATCTCCCTCACATACTTTTCTGAAAGATTCAAAAGATTATTAGCATTTTGGTTTAACGTAGCTCTGCATAAGAAACTATCCAGCCCCAACTGTAGTCATCGAAGATCCTCCCTGGCTGGTTTAGTCCTCTGGTCTCCTTGCCAGGACAAAGGAAAATAATGGAAATAAAATATAATGCAACGGTATATCGTTGGTGAATCAGCAAACAAGCAGACAAACGAACAAAAAAGCGTCTAAATAATGATGGCACCATGCTAGTGAGGTTGTGATGAAATTTGCATATATATGAGTAGTAGTAGTTTAAACTGCAACTGTCATTCTGATTGTGTGAGATTATGACAATATTTTAAAAGTTATAAAAATATTCATAGTTTTTTTGAGGTACAATTGACATATACCATTAATTTCTGGTGTACAACATAGTAATTCTGTACTTGTATGTACTGCAGAATAATCACCACAGTAAGTCTACTAAACGTCTGTTTCCACACATAGTTAAAACTTTTTCTTCATGTGATGAGCACTTTTAAGATCTACTCTCTTAGCAGCTTTCAAATTTGCACTACAGTGTTATTAACTATAGTCACCATGCCGTACCTTACATCCCTATGACTTCATAGTTTTTTTTGCACTTAATCTACTTGCACAGAAAACTTCCACACACAAAGATGTTATTGTAGTATAATCTATTTTAGCCAAAAAATGGAAAATCAACTGAGTTCCCTAATAATAGGGAAATGGTTAATTAAATTGTGATATATAAATCTTAATAAAAAATTATTTTTACATTAAAAGTTATAATTATGAAAAATATATAGAAAAAATAGGAAAATAATTATGTGACGTTAAGTGAAAAAATATAAAATTAATTTGTAAATAGGTAAAAAGTGTTTATGAATATGGACTACGGACAGTGAATAGAAAACAATACACAAAAAAGAAATCTTTGTAATGGGGTGGAATTACAGGTGATTTTTTTTCTTTTTTCACAGTACCGTTTGAATATATTCACTGTTATTATTGTTTTGATTTTTTTTTGTTTTTACAAAAGGACACAGAGAGCAAATAAAAATATGGAATTGGTGATCTCTAAAAGTTTATATCTGTGGTAGATATTCATGGCCTACTCAGCAGCTCTTCCCAACGCCCTTCCACTTTGCCTGTCTCCTACGCACAAGGTTGAAAATGCCATATTGGATTTCCCCGCCCCCTTTGCAGCCAGTGTTTGCCATGTGACCCATTCCTGGCCAGTGAAATCCAATAGCAAGCCTGTTGGGGTGCTGTTGTGAAGTTTCCTCCTTGATAAAGAAGTGAGACCCGTAAAGAAAATCCTTTTTGCCTTTGTCTTTTTGCTCTGTCTTTTTGCTTGTGAGGACTGATTCTGGAAGCTGTGGCAGCCATTTTGAGTCATCACCAACTCTTTGAGGAGGGCGGAGTTGGATGATAGAAGGAGCCTTAGTGCATGATGTTGTCTACAATGTCACCGAGTCACTGGACAAACTCCAGGACAGACTGTCTCAAGACTTCTTGATAAGTAAGCAGTAAATGTCCTTGTGGTTTGCACCACTATTAGGTTTTCTGTTACTTGAAGCTCGGCGCATTCTAACTGATGCAGCCAGACAAAAATAAAACTTATTGGAGCTTCCCTGGTGGCACAGTGGTTAAGAATCCACCTGCCAATGCAGGGGACACAGGTTCAATCCGTGGTCTGGGAAGATCCCACATGCTGCAGAGCAACTAAGCCCATGCGCCACAACTACTGAGCCTGCACTCTAGATCCCGCGAGCCACAACTACTGAGGCTGCGTACTACAACTACTGAAGCCTGTGTGCCTAGAGCCCGTGCTCCGCAACAAGGGAAGCCACTGCAATGAGAAGCCTGTGCACCGCAACGAAGAGTAGCCCCCGCTCGCTGCAACTAGAGAAAGCCCACATTCAGCAGCGAGGACCCAATACAGCTAAAAATAAATAAATAAAATAAATTCATAAACAAAACAAACCCAAAACTTATTGGCACACAAGACCTATCTAATGTATAGAAACCACAAAGTGACAGGAAACATCACAACAAATATACAGATTAATTTGAAAAGTGTTTTACAGAAGAAAGTGAAAAACCAATAACCCAGTAAGAATTTATTTGTTGCACGGCTCCTTGGATCTGTTAATATTTCCTGGTAGAAAAAAATATTACTTTATATTTCTGACTAAAATAAAACAAGCATCCAGACACTTTTGGCTTGTAATCTTTTTCAAGTTTGTATGTGTCAGGAAGCAGCCTATGAGGGTATGATATGGTGGTGGTTTTTCTCCCTCCCTATATACTCCGACCTCTTTGACTAGCATAGAATACTACTCAACTGTGTAAGATGGAGCTCCCTGGGATTTGAGGATGTACCATCTAGGGGATGAGATATGATTTCTCTATTGATCTAGTATCGGGAATCTCTTCGACTCAGCCTGTCTCTACTCAGTACAAATCTGGTTTTGAAGATAATAAGTTTTGGGGTTGGCTGAGAAAGGAATTGATTGTCTAAAAGCTGGAGACATTGGTGACAAAATAGCTTGTTATAAATGGACTCTTTATTAGAAACACATTTCTAACTTATATTTTCTTTAATTTTTTTTCTATTTTTTCTAAATGGTAGATGACTTAGCAAGTTAACTGACCTTTAGATTAAACAAAAAAGCCAGGAGAATGGACTCTGTGATTATTGTCAGTGAGGTGGTGGCTTGGTATAGGCAGTGAGAGTGGAATTTAAATAGCACATGGGTGATAAGAGTGAAGAAATTGGCTCTGCCCCACAGTGTATTTAAATGAGGATTGGGTAGGGGTGAAATGGCCATAACATGTTTCATCCCTGTGGTCTCCCGTGTTGGTTTGGGTGCTATGGCTGGCTGAGCGGTAGCGGGGAAGCGTGAGGAGCCTCCTTCCTCCTTTACTGCTTCACAAAATTCCTTCCTGAAGAAGCTGCCTGGGGAAACAGAGTTGCTATCAGTTCACACTGCAATTATCTGCAAGTAACAGAAAACCCATCTCAGAGTGTCTTATACAAATGTCTTTCTATTTTGATTTTGTTTTCCCACACAACAAGAAACCCAGAAGTAGTCTAATGCTTGTTTAGCTCAGCTGATCAAAGTACCACCAGGCACCTAGTCTCTTTCTATGTATCTGTTGCACCATGCTTAATGCGCCAGTTTTCCTCCTCATCCTTGACTCTTCGTGATTGCAAGATGGCTATAAATCCATCATTTCCAATCCAAGGAAGATGGGAGTGGGAGGGGAGGATACTACTACCTATATGTATTTTTAAAATATGAAATATTTCACAGAAAAATTTAGGAGACTTCTGTTAATGTCATTGGTCCAAATTGTGTCACATGGCCACCCCTTGATGCAAAGGGGCTGGGGAAGAAAATAGTTATCTTGCTACTTTGCCAACCTGAGCAAGATTGGGATTCTGTTAGCAAGATGCTGCCACTGAAGTATAAAAAGTATGGATATATTCTCTCCTGCTTTGCTAAAGATTGTTGGGTTCCTTGACAGCTCCAGAAGCCAGAGTGGAACCTGGTAGGAGACAGCAGCAGAGCTCAGGGAGGGCAGCAATGTCCAAGTGGAGGAACTTCCCCAGAACAACATCTTGATCTCTCTCCCCTACCCTTACTCCATTTTCTGTATGAGAGGAGTAATGATTTCTCTGATGGGGGATTTTGGTGGCAGGAACTGGGCATGCTCAGCTCATTCCTTTCCTCCCTCCCACTCCCTTGGGGTCTCCTGACTCATCTGTTCCTGATCATGCAGGAAGCTTAGTGGACAGCCCTTGACCCTGTGCTTGAGGATGGAGGTTATCCAGCTGTGCCTGTGACCGGGGCAGCATGGAATAAGCCTACTGTTGCACAACTCAGCTGTGTCCTCTAACTTAGCCTTTCTCAGTTACAAAGCTGATAATTTTGATTGTTATTGTTCTGACAGCTCTGTCTAGCTCTTAATTTTTATTGAACTCAGATGGGTAAAGATAGGTAGTATGTATGAACATCCTAATATCCCTAAATGCATGAACCCCTGTGTATCCTCAGCCTGGTATGGCCGGAGGACACTCAAGTTTCTAATGATCCACGCTGTAAACTTGACTATGGAAGATAGCATCAAAAGCTGTAGTCTCTTTTGTTTGGGTAATGTTTGACTTCCATTTATGACAGGATCATGTAGTTGAACATGTATATGCCCAGCTGGACTGCCAGGGTCATGTAGTTGAACATGTATATGCCCAGCTGGACTGATTTTAGTCTTTTTTTTCAATATCATAAACAATTTAATTTATTTTTTATTGAATTATAGTTCATTTACAATATTATATTAGTTTCAGGTATACAGCATAGTGATTCAGTATTTTTGCAGATTAGACTCCATTATAGGTTGTTACAAGATACTGTCTATAGTTCCCTGTGCTCTACAGTATATCCTTGTTACTTATCTGTTTTGTACATAGTAGTTTGTATCTGTTAATCCCATACCCCTAATTTCTCCCTCCCCACTTCCCTCTCCCCTTTGGTAACCACAAGTGGGTTTTCTGTATCTTTGAGTCTGTTCCTGTTTTGCATATAATTCATCTGCATTATTTTTTAGATTCCGCATGTAAGTGATATCATACAGCATTTGTCTTTCTCTTTCTGACTTACTTAGCTAAACATGATATGATTTTAATCTTTTTGCTTGAACTTGTACAAAATGAATCCAGCATAATTTAGGTAAGGTGTAAAGATGATTAAGGCAGTAAAGCCACCCCCAAATTACTTCAAGGATGGATATTTGGAGTTAACAAAAAAATAAGTCTTCATTCTTGAATTGAGTGAAAAACAAACTCCAGGAGGAAAGAAAACAGATTTCTGAAAATATCTTTTCCTTCCCTTCATAAAAAGAACATTGGCAAGCAGCTGTGTTTGGACACTGCTCTTATTCATCTAGATTTGGGATTAGTTAAGATCCTGTACAAGTTATGACCCATATACTTAAGCAGATCCAAAAGAAACTCTCATGTTTATAAAAGAAGAAAAAAAAAAGGCATTATATTCAAGAAAGTTCAGCCATGGGAACAATACTGAGAGTTTCCTAAAGTGTTCTCCAGATCCCACCAGCTCTCTGTGCATAAACATGCGTATAACCAAAATGTACTTTTGTGGCTTTGGGGTAAGTCTCATAATTTAAAACATATCCTTTAAAATCAACAGACCCACCCATGTAGAAGAGTCAAATAAATTCTCACGGCTTGGCTACCCAAGAAGATTACTTTTTTCCCTAAGAAGTCCTCTTCTTAACACATCCTGTAATGTGGGGAGGCTGACTGGGCAGATCAGAGGACCTCAGGGTGCCCTGAACTGCCCAGCCTCGGTGGAAGATTGGCAGCAGGACGCTTCCAAAGGTGAAGATTATACCCTGGCCACTCAGTACTCCACTTACCCATCCTGGGGTTGTTCATGTCAGAGAACCTAAAGTAAAGCTGCTGACAAAAACCTTAAAATGCTCTGAGTACTAGAATGGAAGCTGATGGCACTGTTGGTTCAAATTCCAGGTGTTTGACCCAAATAGAAATGTTTAAGTGTGACTGGGGATTTCCCAACCAGGTGAGGCTAAGGGACAGGTAACCTTGTCCTTAAGAGCTGTAGTCTGAGTCCTTTTTCCTTTATTCGCCAAAATACACCCAAGCAAGTAAAGTTAGTGTATACATCAAGGTTTTATCAGAGAAGCACAACAACTAGGGGTGGCATAATAATAAGGGATTCATTTTAGGGATTTGACTTTATTCAGTTGTGGAAGCTGGTTAAAATGTCTCTGTGAGGCTTTACTTCGGGGCTACTAGAACTTGAAGTTCGGGAAGGAAATAGGGGTGTGAAGTAAGGGAAGCACAGACACACTGGAACATGTGAGCATGAGGCAGAAACCATGAGAATGGCTGGACCTCGAATTGGACTCTCAACTACCTACAAGGCTCCAACTCTAGGATACAGGGGACCTGCAGGATAGGTTGGTACCTCTCTCCCACAAAGAAGCGTGGACCTGGCCCTGGAGTCAGAGAAGTTGAACCAGGAGACTTAGTGGGATCTGGAGGAGCTGTGGGCCAGGCTGCTGCCCCACACCAACCAGTGGAACCAGCAAATCCGCGATGACACCTGTGAGGGGCGTCCACACCCCACACCAGCATCAATCTGCTGAGCACAGAAAGAATATGGCTGCTTCATTCCTGCCTTCTGAATCACAAACAAAATTTCTCCTCCGACCCAAGCCAGCTGTGTAAGGAGGAGAATTCTGGGAAATGTAGTCCAAGCTTAGCTAAATTGACACAATACACATTCACCACAGAGAAGAAAAAGGCAGCTGGGTAGACTAAAAATATGAGCATCTCGCTTGTGTTTCTGAATGGAACACTGAAGGTGCTTTTACAGTCAAGTAGTCAGATCAATTAATTGATGGTGGGAAAATGTGAGCATTTTCACATCACATGATAAAAAGAGTCTGAGATGGAGCATATAAAAACTAAAAGCCCAGCATAAGTTTTTTGAAATATAAAAAGATATAGAGAAAATTAATAGACACCTTGAGTAGAATAAGAGTGCTAAAGGCATATGAACTGCCCGAGGGGAAAAAGAAGTTTCCTTCAGGGGCCAAGAGCAATAAGAGCTGCAGCTGAAAGGACACTTAGGTCTTCACTGACTTCTTTCTGAGTGAGGAGCAGGGATGTGCAGCACAGAAAACCAAGGAGTTCCTCTGCTTTAAAACTCCTGCTGAAGGAAAGTTCCCTATTGATAAGCAGTCCTGGGTCAGTTCTCAATATCTCTAGAGAAGGTGCCTCTGCTGAATCATCCTAAGGGGTCAGGGGAAGTAATACACCATGATATGTGACCTGCCAGTATTAGCAACTTGGGGGTCCCAGTGGTGGGTTTATGATTGGGTTCCTGGAATTCTTGTCTGCCTCTCTCTCTCTCACACACACATTTTTCAACCCCATGATTTTCTCTAATGGGAAACTACAGCCTTGAGTCACATCCAGCCACTCGTGCAAAGAGATGTGGCAGTTCTTTAAAACCATCACTGTGATCACTGCTAATGACAGACATTCTGAAATGTTTTAGAGACATTTGGAAGATGTATATTTAGCTAGAGAGGCTTATGTTATTTGTAACTGTCACTTTTTCTATATATCATTAGGCTGTGCATCCTGCTAACTGCATACATACAATCACCCTCAAGTGCATTTACCCTTTACCTGCCCACGTTGTAAGTATTTGAGATCCATACGCTCTTCTCGTCTGAGATGACTATGATTCATCCTCTCCTCCCTGAATTGCACACCAGGTTGCTCCTCACAAATTGAACAGAAAGCCAGAGAGTATTATATCTGATAATATTTTAAGGGGAGGAGAATGTTAACTAACACGAATGACATAAAATATAAATAATGACTACACATTTGAAAGGGAAATTAATGTCTTGAAAATTTAAACTAAGAGGAAAAAAATAAAGAAATACATGTTTTAATTGGTAAAAAGGACTCTTGTTGACCCTATAAAGAAACAAAATCTCTCCCTGGATATCGTGCATTACCTTCAGAATGTTTTTTTTTGTTTTTGTTTTTTTGCGGTTCGTGGGCCTCTCACCATTGCGGCCTCTGCCGTTGTGGAGCACAGGCTCCGGATGCGCAGGCTCAGTGGCCATGGCTCACGGGCCCAGCCGCTCCGCGGCATGTGGGATCCTCCCGGACCGGGGCATGAACCCGTGTCCCCTGCATCGGCAGGCGGACTCTCAACCACTGCGCCACCAGGGAAGACCCAGAATGTTATTTTTAATGTTTGATAGAAGCTAGGCCTCTACACTTATAAGGTGTAAGTGCAACTTATACTGACTGTGAGTTCTGTAACTTCTGACCCCTGTGAACTGGAAACATCTTTTGAGCACAGAACATGTATTGATTATGGAACATCCCAGTTACAGAAAAAATATTGAAATAACATTAATATATGGATTGTAGTGCTTAACCAAAGTATTCCATGGATTATTTCAGGATCTATATAGTTCAAATCGATTTCTACCCAGAGACACATATAGTGACCCTTCTAAGGTTTAAAAGTTTTGACACTAAAAATAGAATTTTAAATAAGAGCTCATAAGAAACAGAGCCTTAACTGCTTAAGGTTTCTAAATTGAAAGGGATTAAAATGTGGTGCATTTCATCCAAAATGAAAGGTCCCTGACAAGGTCCAAAGAGCCAGAAGACCTGCCGTTTGGTATGGACGGCCCTCTCTTTAAGGACAGCTTCCTTTCAGGAGTCGAATGCTCACAGCCCCCGTGGTATGGAGGAGCCTAAAACACAGGTCAGCTTCAGAAAGAATCACTACCCAAAGGCTTCATTAAAGTAAGTCAGTGGATAGGGGGACAGGTAAAGGCTGTAGGGAGCGGACATGGTCAGATGAGGGGATTACTCTTTCTCCAGAGGTAACTTGCTGGTGAACTTCTTTCTTAAAAAAATTTTTTTTTATTAGAACAGGCACGTCTTCCTTCCCCTCAACTCTTGTCCTTCCTCCCTACAACCAAACAACAAAAAAGCTATTGGAGGACTTCCCTGGTGGCGCAGTGGTTGAGAGTCCGCCTGCTGATGCAGGGGACACGGGTTCGTGCCCCGGTCTGGGAAGATCCCACATGCCGCGGAGCGGCTGGACCCGTGAGCCATGGCCGCTGGGCCTGCGCGTCTGGAGCCTGTGCTCCGCAACGGGAGAGGCCACAACGGTGACAGGCGCGCGTACCGCTAAAAAAAAAAAAAAAAAAAAGCTATTGGAATGAAGGCTTTGAACACTTCCTCTCTCCCCGTTAGACATTACCACCTGGATGGATGAGGCCCATTGTTCTTCCCCTCTTTTCCTAACTCCTCACTGAAAAAACATTGATACAGGTGCTGATAAATTACTCATGAGGATTCAATGGCCAGTCCTTAGTTTAACAGATTAGAACAGACTCCTCTCAGGGTAAAAGCAAGGCCTTTTCTGAGTTTGAGAGGGACTCAGCCTCTTTCTGGCAGCTACACTGAATCAGGAAAGGCATCTTGATGCCTCTGTGGGCTTGGATGGCCGTGGAGCCCAGAAAATCCATGCATGTATAGCTGGTATTCTCCAGCAATCTGCTCTCTGACCTACCCTTGGCCTTGAAGGGCTTGACTGAAGACCCTGGACTATTCCTGTGGCTGCCTTAGAGATGGTGGGAATAAAACATCCCCACCACCCCAGAAGGTTTCCTGGGGGCACCTGTTTCTCATTGGCTTAGGCACCATATGGATTCTTGGTGGCCCTGAAATTACCAGAGGCCTCTAGTTTCAGAGAGATTCACAACAAAACAGTGTGACACCAGCAGCCCCCATCCCCAACAGAGGACAAGTAGCCACAGAAGCACGTTTCTTAAGCTTCCCCAGTCCCTCTCAAAAGCCCCCAACAAGTAAGCTAGGGCCTGAGAAGCAAGGGGCTGGCAGTGTCAGAGCCAAGTCCTATCCCCCAGGCCCAGTACGTACACATACACACACACAAGCACACACACACTCCAAGCCTACCCTGGGGAAGGAGAGAAGAACTTTGAATCCCTTATGAGATTAGTTTGGACAAATTTTAATAACTAAAAGTGACCTGAGAGATACCAAATCTGCCTACAATGACACTAAGTGATAGAAAGGATGGTTTGACAGGACACAGTTGAAAGCAATGATAGAAGTATGTATAAAGCCACTTTCTTATATATCCTTCTTCAGTTTAAGGCTCTTCAAATAAACTGGTTACCTAAAACGTTTAGCACATGGTTTCTGTAAATTTTAAGTGTAGAAATAAAATAACACCACGCAGAGAAAAACAGGCAAGAAGTTTCAACTTTTTCTAGTTTTCTCATCTGAGGATGTCTCACCTGTCCATAAAAAGGACAGCTTCGCAGCCTGGGGTCTCAGAGCATTATGCAGGGGGTCATGGACCCGGGGGCCTTGGCTGCAGCAGTGGCACAGCTGCAGGCTCTGCGAAGCCCCACTGTTTCTCTAGTCTCGGTTCCCTTGTCCATCCGATGCTCCGCAGCACTGGTGCCTCAGCTGCTCCCAATACCCCCTCAAATTGCTCATCAATAACTCATAACCTGATCTTTGTAGGGACCAGGGTATTTGAAACACATCACACGTAGGTTAAATACAAGACAGTTTCCCCTCATAAAACACCAATTATGTAAGTAAGGAGGGTCCTTCGCTCCAGGGTTTGTGAGTCCCTCTAGAAGTCAGATTAAATCTCTCCCGCGTTCCAAAGTGGAGTTACTGAAGGGACATTGATGATGCAGCAAGAGCCTGGTGGGGTGACTATGGAGTGGGCCACCTGGGAGCCCTGAATTCTCTGTCACCACCAGCCAATGGGTCCTGGCAGCCAGCTGCAGGTTCCTTACCACAGCTGTTTTGCCATCTCACTAAAAGAAGAGAGAGTAAACACACCAAAACTCCTATTGAAGGAGATACTCATGGCTTCTTTATCTTCCCCTTAGAAAGTCTTTTAAAAGTTAATTATTAGAAGAAAACTAATAAGAAAGAAAAAAATTTAAGTTAATTATTATATATTTCAAATGTATATTAAGATAGAAATAAAACTATAACAGCACACATTTACCTATACCCAGGTTTTTGAATTAACATTTGGCCACATTTGCTTCAAATTAAAAAACAACAATAAGAAAACGCAGGCAGGAAGGGAGGGAGGGAGAGAAGGAAGGAAGGAAGAAAGAGAAGGGAAACATCTTAGTGGCAGGTGAAATGCCTTGCCAATCTCAAGGGAGGAGATATTACCTCTCCCCAAAGATAATAACTGTTTTTTTGTTTGCGGTACGCGGGCCTCTCACTGTTGTGGCCTCTCC
Organism: Pseudorca crassidens; assembly: GCF_039906515.1. Classification (NCBI taxonomy): domain Eukaryota; kingdom Metazoa; phylum Chordata; class Mammalia; order Artiodactyla; family Delphinidae; genus Pseudorca; species Pseudorca crassidens. Next base: position 45,968,102 of record NC_090309.1, read on the forward strand.
CGTTGCGGAGCACAGGCTCCGGACGCGCAGGCTCAGCGGCCATGGCTCACGGGCCCAGCCGGTCCGTGGCATGTGGGATCTTCCCGGACCGGGACACGAACCCGTGTCCGCTGCATCAGCAGGCGGACTCTCAACCACTGCGCCACCAGGGAAGCCCCCAAAGGTAATAACTTTTCTGATTTATTTTTCATGCACATTTTTCCTGCTCATGCTTTTATACTCTTTCTACATATTTGTTCATGAGTAGATATATTATTGTTTCTGTGTTTTAATATTTTACATAAAGGGTATCACACTGAAAATTACTTTGTGTAGCTTGTACTTTTCATTCAACATTACTTTTTAGATTAATCTGTGTTGGAATATGTAACTTATTTATTCATTGTAACTGAGTATACTATTTCATCATATAGTGATGAAACCACAGTTGTCTGTTCCACTCTTGGAGGGTATTAACCCTTCCAACCTATTCACGTTACAAAGAATGCTGCAATGGACACCTTGTGCTGTATCTCCTTCTGCATCTGTCTGAGCAGCAAAAACCTGAAAGGGAAATTGATTTCTTGAAGGGTATGAGCATCTTCTACATTGTTATTTAACAGATATTGAAAAACTGCTCTTCTAAGTTGTGCAGATTTATACCCCAACAAGTAATATAGCAGAGCTCTTGTTCCTCATCATGCCTGCTAACCTTTGGTATTACCAAACGTTTGCATTTTAGTCATTCTGGTAAGTGTAAAGTGGTATCGATCTCATTTGTTATTATCATTGGCATTTCCCTGATTACTAATGAGATTGAAGATCTTTTCATATATTTATTAGTTTTTCAAGGCTCCTCTTTTATTAGCTGTGTATACCCGTTGCTCACTTTTCCATTGGGCTGTTGCCTTTTTCTTATAGATTTGTATTTCCTTCTATTTCGAGATACGAATCCTTTCTTCATGGAAAATATGAGTTGCAAATATGTTGTGCTTATTTTGCTTCTTGCTGGTGGATGTGGCTGTCCGTCTTGTTGTAGTGGTAACAACTCAGACTTGGGTTTGGATGTGGGGATGGAGAGCAGGAGTTAGCTTTTCATCTGGCGTTGGTTTTTGGCTATTCACTGTGTGGCACAGCATTCTTCACTAGCTCCAGCCCAGCTCACTGCAGTGCTGCAGTGAGATTTGGGGCCCAAGCTGCTGGTAAAGGGTTACTTGGTTTGTTTTTTTCTCTGTGTACCTCATAGGAAGGGGAGCGTTGTTTAGAAGAGCTTAGGATCCCAATGATCCTACACCTGTTTTTCATGGCTTCCTGCGAATTCAAATCACCTGGTGAGATTCTAAAAATAATATAGATAACCTGGCCTTACCACAGAACAATTAAATCAGAATTTCTGAGGGTAGATTCCGGGAATCAATGTTTTAAAACTCTCCATGTGATTCTAACGTGCAGCCAGGGTGCTGAACCATGGCCTTGGACAAATACCATCTTCACCACGTCCCATGAGTATTTCCAACACTTTGAAGTTAAAATCAAGATACCTGTCCTCATTAAGAATTATTAATTAGCTATGGGGAGAGGAGTTCTCTATGCAGATATGGAATAACTATTAACACATGTTCCTCTCCTGTTGCGGAGCACGGGCTCCGGGCGCGCAGGTTCAGCGGCCATGGCTCACGGGCCCAACTGCTCTGTGGCATGTGGGATCCTCCCGCACCGGGGCACGAACCCGCGTCCCCTGCATCGGCAGGGGGACTCTCAACCACTGCGCCACCAGGGAAGCCCTAACACATGTATTTTTAAAAGGCCTAAGAGACCGATTATTATGTGATCCAACAAAGCTTCCAAATCACATGCAGTGTCAAGGTCAGCGAGCTGCCGGGGTCTGTATTCTCACTCGCCACTGCCTCCATTTTGTTTTTTTTGCGGTACGCGGGCCTCTCACTGTTGTGGCCTCTCCCGTTGCGGAGCACAGGCTCCGGACGCGCAGGCTCAGCGGCCATGGCTCACGGGCCCAGCCGGTCCGTGGCATGTGGGATCTTCCCGGACCGGGACACGAACCCGTGTCCGCTGCATCAGCAGGCGGACTCTCAACCACTGCGCCACCAGGGAAGCCCCCAAAGGTAATAACTTTTCTGATTTATTTTTCATGCACATTTTTCCTGCTCATGCTTTTATACTCTTTCTACATATTTGTTCATGAGTAGATATATTATTGTTTCTGTGTTTTAATATTTTACATAAAGGGTATCACACTGAAAATTACTTTGTGTAGCTTGTACTTTTCATTCAACATTACTTTTTAGATTAATCTGTGTTGGAATATGTAACTGTTATTTATTCATTGTAACTGAGTATACTATTTCATCATATAGTGATGAAACCACAGTTGTCTGTTCCACTCTTGGAGGGTATTAACCCTTCCAACCTATTCACGTTACAAAGAATGCTGCAATGGACACCTTGTGCTGTATCTCCTTCTGCATCTGTCTGAGCAGCAAAAACCTGAAAGGGAAATTGATTTCTTGAAGGGTATGAGCATCTTCTACATTGTTATTTAACAGATATTGAAAAACTGCTCTTCTAAGTTGTGCAGATTTATACCCCAACAAGTAATATAGCAGAGCTCTTGTTCCTCATCATGCCTGCTAACCTTTGGTATTACCAAACGTTTGCATTTTAGTCATTCTGGTAAGTGTAAAGTGGTATCGATCTCATTTGTTATTATCATTGGCATTTCCCTGATTACTAATGAGATTGAAGATCTTTTCATATATTTATTAGTTTTTCAAGGCTCCTCTTTTATTAGCTGTGTATACCCGTTGCTCACTTTTCCATTGGGCTGTTGCCTTTTTCTTATAGATTTGTATTTCCTTCTATTTCGAGATACGAATCCTTTCTTCATGGAAAATATGAGTTGCAAATATGTTGTGCTTATTTTGCTTCTTGCTGGTGGATGTGGCTGTCCGTCTTGTTGTAGTGGTAACAACTCAGACTTGGGTTTGGATGTGGGGATGGAGAGCAGGAGTTAGCTTTTCATCTGGCGTTGGTTTTTGGCTATTCACTGTGTGGCACAGCATTCTTCACTAGCTCCAGCCCAGCTCACTGCAGTGCTGCAGTGAGATTTGGGGCCCAAGCTGCTGGTAAAGGGTTACTTGGTTTGTTTTTTTCTCTGTGTACCTCATAGGAAGGGGAGCGTTGTTTAGAAGAGCTTAGGATCCCAATGATCCTACACCTGTTTTTCATGGCTTCCTGCACATTCAAATCACCTGGTGAGATTCTAAAAATAATATAGATAACCTGGCCTTACCACAGAACAATTAAATCAGAATTTCTGAGGGTAGATTCCGGGAATCAATGTTTTAAAACTCTCCATGTGATTCTAACGTGCAGCCAGGGTGCTGAACCATGGCCTTGGACAAATACCATCTTCACCATGTCCCATGAGTATTTCCAACACTTTGAAGTTAAAATCAAGACACTTGACCTCATTAAGAATTATTAATTAGCTATGGGGAGAGGAGTTCTCTATGCAGATTTGGAATAACTATTAACACTTTTTTTTTTTGCGGTACGCGGGCCTCTCACTGTTGTGGCCTCTCCCGTTGCGGAGCACAGGCTCCGGACGCGCAGGCTCAGCGGCCATGGCTCACGGGCCCAGCCGCTCTGAGGCATGTGGGATCTTCCCGGACCGGGGCACACACCCGCTTCCCCTGCATCGGCAGGTGGACTCTCAAACACTGCGCCACCGGGGAAGCCCTAACACATGCATTTTTAAAAGGCCTAAGAGACCGATTATTATGTGATCCAAAAAAGCTTCCAAATCACATGCAGTGTCAAGGTCAGCAAGCTGCCGGGGTCTGTATTCTCACTCCCCACTCCCTCCATTATTTGATGTTTGTTTTGGTCTTCTTGAAAGACAAAGATGCTCAGTCTGTAACATTTTTGCAGCTGAAAGGGTGGTCCCTGGAGCCTGAAGCCTTCATTTTATTCTGAGGTTTGCAATCGTGACCCCGAAGGATTTACAGTGTTTTTCTGTCCTGATTGCTACCTTCTGTATTTTCCAGTTGATCCCTGGACTCAAAATCCTCTCCACTATGTTGTGCTATGTTTTGGTTCCACAAAGGATTCTTTGGCTCTGACCACTTTAAATCCCATTCTCCAGGGCACCTGTGAACTTCCCTCAGCTGCAAAGCCTTTTTGAAGGTCAGGCCAAGATGCCTTCTGCACACATCACAGGGGAGAAGGAGGGCTCTTGGGAGATGCTGGGTCTAAGTGCACAAACTTTTCCAGATTTGCCTTTTAGGCCTTTGCATTCCTCTTTCCAGGGAAGAGGGACGAGATTTCCTTTTTTGCATTGCCATACTGTTCAAATGCAAACCCAGGGCTCCTTGGGGTAACTGGATTGTTTTGAAAAGGACACGTGCCTAAACTCTTGAAAGGAAATATCTGCTGAAAGGGACTACTAGGCACTCTCTCTGTACCATTAGAAGCTCCCGGATCAATTATGGGAGGCCTGCATTGTCCCCTCCACCCACCTCCCAGGTCTGCTGACTTATGGTCCATTCTTCACTATTCCTCCCTCAACAGCATTAATTTAAAATTTCTTTTTTTTTTTAATTTAATTTTATTTTTTTATACAGCAGGTTCTTACTAGTTATCCATTTTATACATATTAGTGTATATATGTCAATCCCAATCTCCCAATTCATCCCACCACCACCCCGCTCCACCCCCACCACTTCCCCCCTTGGTGTCCATATGTTTATTCTCTACATGTGTGTCTCTATTTCTGCCCTGCAGACTGGCTCATCTGTACCATTTTCTAGGTTCCACATATATGTGTTAATATACGATATTTGTTTTGCTCTTTCTGACTTACTTCACTCTGTATGACAGTCTCTATATCCACCCATGTCTCTACAAATGACCCAATTTCATTCCTTTTCATGGCTGAGTAATATTCCACTGTATACATGTGCCACATCTTCTTTATCCATTCGTCTCAGCTACGCTATTGAGCCTCTTTCCATGCTGGGAGCGTTTTCCTTTACCTTGTGTTCCACTTCATCTCTTAATTCTTTTCTTAACTTAAAAAAATGTCATTCTTTATCTCATGCTAATTGTTTGCTTTGAGACTTGGGTTTCCTTCAAAAGCTCTTTCTCGTACCCCTTTTGGAAGGCTTATCCCACTCTAACCATTGGTGTTATCTCGGAAGGATGGATCTAGAAGGGGACAACAAGATTTTTCACTTTTTCTTCATAAAACTTTCTTATCTTTACTTTCTTAAAATGGGCACATATTGCTTCAGCAATTAAAAATATTTAAAAAATAAATTCAGTCACAAATAAAACTTTAAAAAGTGCATCCTTTGTTGGAATTTATGCAACCCCACGATATGTACATTTTATGATAAATGTACATGTACATATATAAATACATATAAATATGTTCATGTTTATAAAGCACTTAGGACACCTCTGAGCACACAGTAAATAAAAACAAATACGTGTGCCACCATTTAACAAAACAAAGGGTTTGCATTAAATCTGTAAGTGAAAGGAAATTCTGAGTTAGGGGTGAAAATACAGTGCTTAGCCCAGTGTGGAGCCTATCGTGCTGCTGATGGATACATTCTCATGTTTTCTTTGTTCTCATTTGAGAAACTGGAAGGAGTTAAAAGTCACAGGAGCATGCTGAGGTTTAACTCATTCCATAGTTCCAAAGTGACACAAGCCATGATTTAAAGCCAGACAGCCTGCCCAGGTTTTTAGTTCTTAGTGGAAGTTGTCTGTCTTTGATTGATTACACGGGACTGGGGGTTCTGAACACCTATCGTGACTGACCCAGAGGGCTGAATGCAGCCAGACAGATGGTTTGCTGCATTCCCCATATTTTTTCTGGTTCCAGTCAAAATGCTTGGATTTGAGTAGCTATGAGGTTGATCCAGGACTGCTTGGCTCATCCTGGACCCAGCATCCACTGCTGTGGCCCCAAACGATCTAGGCTACTTCCAGGCCAGACCGGGACATCCTGAACTTTGAGAATGACAGTAGGCTTTGGACCCTGACCAGAGCTTTGGTCGTGTACAGAACTAGAGTTGGGCTCCAAGCTAAGATCCATTGGGGGTGGGAGGCAGGGTTAATCAGAAGCAGTAACAGGCGAGGTGATCTGAGACAGAGAGAATCCTACTCAGACTCCTGCCCAGCAGGGAGGTCAGGCTGGACCTGCTCTGCCCTCAGCTTGGTGGGCTCACCCGACTCTGGGTCAGCTATTGTTTTGACCCAGTTGAATTGGTGTCGCTGCTGCTCTTCTATCTTAAAGTTTTCCTTAAAGGTAACCAAAAATAGGATAAAATTGTATTTGCAATATATATTTTGCAAATAGATTTTTTCTGATCTTAATACCTTTTAGCTGCATTTCTTTTTTATTATAAAAAATTTCTGAATTGTAAGTAGCCAAAAACCTATATTAAGTGGTTACTTGGGTTGGAAATAGTGCTCTTGCTAAATTAACAAAAGAAGTGTAACTTGCTTTTATTGGAATGAGAAATGCTACAGGGACTTGTGAAAAAATACAGCGTCGTCTTTTGTGTTCTTAGGCACAAATTCAAAGAATTCAATTGTTCATGGATCAATAATGCTACAACTATTACGACTTCTGAGAGAATTCATCCTGCTGGGGTTTCTTTAAGGGAGAATATTTTTATGAGGCTTACTTTTTTGTGTGTGTGGTACGCGGGCCTCTCACTGTTGTGGCCTTTCCCGTTGTGGAGCACAGGCTCCGGACACGCAGGCTCAGCGGCCATGGCTCACGGGCCCAGCCACTCTGCGGCATGTGGGATCTTCCCGGACCGGGGCACGAACCCGTGTCCTCTGCATCAGCAGGCGGACTCTCAACCACTGCGCCACCAGGGAAGCCCTATGAGACTTACTTTGATGGGGGAGAAATAAGTGTGGATTTATGATTGCTTAGGGAGGCATAGTTCAGGAACTTTCCTAATGACTCCATTCAGAGTGAGGAGACAAGTCCAGCCCCTGGGACCACACGGTCATGTCCTTCTGGCTCTTCTAGCTGCGGAGGGCAGTCCAGGAGCACCGCCTGTACAACTGGTTAGGGTGGGGACCAGTCAGAAATACAAAGCGAAAGTACCAGAAGCTCCTGCCATCCATGTCTCAGGCTTAAATTCTTACTTGGCTTGTTCAGCCTATTTTAGCCTCCCTGAATTGGTGCCTTTTGAGGATCTGGCTTTTCTAAAGGAATAGGAGTTTATTTTTAATGACTGCAAGACAAAATCAGCCGTGCTGGAAATTAATCGTATGCACGTTTAATATATAAGATATTTAAGCATGTCAGTTTCATTCTCATTTCATTTCAGTTCTTCAAAGACATATCTTGGCCAAAATATTGATTGTAATATTTTGACATGGCCTGGGTACTTCTAGATTTTATTAAGAACAGATGCACTCCTAGTTGGAGTGTGATTTCCCTTATAAGCTGTGTCTACCTGATAGCATAGCAGAGATTCAACAAATATTTGTTAAATAAATGAATAAAGAACAAAGGATAGATTCAGTTCTGTTTTGAAGAATTTATCAAGTGGCTTGTATGTGCATTTACTGAGTGCCTTTATCAGACACAAACAGCTGCCCCTAACTCTGGTCAGTCTCAACCTCACACTTGGTGTGTCATCCAAACAGGAGATCACCATCCTCCCCACCCCAATCTAATCAGTTATTCTGTGAGCACAACGTTAGGGTGAATTTCTACATATTAAACAGTGGAGTCATCATACCTATATCAGGGTTTCTCAACCTGGGCACGATTGACATATTGGACCAGATGGTTCTCAGTTGTGAGGACTGTCCAGAGCACTGTGGGATATTAGCAGCCTCCCTGGCCTCTATCTACCAGCTGCCGGTAGGACACACTTCCCTAGTTACAACAACAAAAACTGTTTCTAGATTGCCAAATGTCCTCTGGGGAAAAATCACGCTGAGTTGGAAACCATGAATCTGTATAAAAGAGTAATATATATTTATGCCACCTTAAGCAATACTAAAATGACAGAAAACCCAATAACCACTTTTTGTTGTTGTTGTTCAGTGAAGGTGTTCTGTAACATTCTGCTGCAAGAAACACAGACTGAAGGGACTTTTCTCTGAGAAGCAAGGCTTCTGTTTATGGGTATAATAAGTGTTGTTTTTGGGCAGAGGTTTGTGGTTATAAAACTTACACGAAAGCCTATTTGACTTCTTTTGAAACAAAGTAATAAAAAAATGAAGACCCAAAAGGTCATAATCCTAACTCTGATGAAGTCTAACAGTAATAAAATAAATAATTAATACAATAAAGAAAGGAATACCAGAAGGTAAAAATAGAAAACAAATATCTCCCTCTTTCTGTTCCCCTCTCCCTTTCTCCTCCCAGAGCCTACCACTGTCAAGATTTTTCATTTCAGGAAAAAAAAAAAGAAGTTTACAGTAGGAAAATTTAAGCTTTGCTTTGGGAGAATTGGAATAGACAAAAGTTTCAACTAGTAGTGGAAACAGCGGGGGGTGACTTGAAGCTAAAGCCACTTCCGAACAAATCAGAAAGGAAGGCCTGGGCTTTGCTTTCATTAAAAGAGTTTGAGACTGTTTATTACTTACCCTCCCTAGGAATGGATAGTCTTCTTTTTCTCATGGTGCACTGGCTGCAGAGTTTGGAAATTCAGCTGGTTTTAGTTTAAATCTGATCAAGTCTTCTCTCAGAGAGCGAGCTAGCTGAGATGGGATTGTTGGCGAAGGGCTCTGTCCCGTCTTTGTCAAGGCTGACCTGCTGTGGCAGTGCCAGGGGCTCATTTACTGCCTTTTTCCTCAGTACACAGGGCGCCCACTCTTCCACTGCACTATCGGGTTGTTCTGGAGAGAACAATCCGGACTTTGTCCTGCTGCTGAGGTCCGTGAATGGACGCGGGTTTCTGGTGAAATGGGGGCCCAGCTGTTCAGTAGTTCCTGTCCTCTCCTTAAGACGTGCCTGTGGATTTCAGCCACTTTCCTTAATGAGTCTGCTCTTCAGAAAAGTCCTGAATGTCTTTGATGTCCTGAGCACTTGTGGCTCTTTATCTGAAAATGTAGACATTACGAAGAATTTCTTATCATTCTCTAAAGCATACTTTTCATCCAGTGAATGAAACTCTTTATGTGTCCCAGCCACTAACACCCTGAAGTTCAGAGGCATACAAGCAAAAAGAGACATTTGTATGAGGAACAAAATATTTCAGGACAGCAGAATTTTTTATTATTTGTGAACTTGCATGACATTTCCCCTCTTAACATATTACCAATTTTTTATTGACTTACTCATGCAGCTGCAGACATTAACTAAGCAACAACGGTATGCAAGAGACTTTGTTGGGCACAGTGTGAGATCCAGGGGTCCCTGGGAGGGAGATCAGAGTGGTTAAGAGTTCAAATTTGGCAATCCGAACACTTGTCCGCTTTGCCCTTCTGGGCTATGTGATCTTCAGCAAGTCAGTTAGCCTCTCCCAGCCTCAGAGTCCACATTTGAAAAATCAGAATAATAACAGAATCTACTTTATGGGGCTATTGTGAGAATTAGTTGAGATACGCTGGCAAAGCACATACTACCAAGCATAAGCATCTTCTCATTGCTCATTTGATGTTCATTTAAAAAAGAAAGCAATTTGTAGACCAGAATGGAAAAAAGACATTTATGCTCATAATTATATCATAGGTGGTAAAGAGCCACACATGCTAGGAGAAGTAGAAAGGAGGGTGTATCCGCAGAATAAGTAATGCTAGCTATTGTAACACACAAGCCCCAAGCCTGTGGTTTAACATGGTAGGGATGACTTTTGAGTTTACCTCTCCTCCAAGTGCCTCAGGGATCCTTGCTCCTTCCATCTTGTAGCCTTCTAGAGCTTCAGTATCATTCACTTCAAAGTATGTAGGAAAAAGGACAAAGAAAGTAGGAAGGTGAGTAGGAAAAAGGAGGATGTGTGTGTGAAATACTGCTTGGGATGTTTTGTAGCTAGGCTTGTCTATTAGTTATCTATTGTTGTGTGACAAATTGCTCCAAACTTAAACAGCTTAAAACAACTCATAATCTCATTGGTCAGGAATTCTAGAGCAGCTTACCTGGGTGGTTCTAGCTTTGGGTCTCTCATGAGGCTGCAGTCAAGATTTGTCTGGGCTGCAGTCATCAGAAGACTTGAATGAGGTTGGAGGATCCTGTTCCGAGACAGCTTACTCACATGGCTGTTGGCAGAATGTCTCAGTTCCTTGCCATGTGGACCTTTCCATTGGGCTGTCAGAGTGTTCTTACAACATGGCTGCTGGCTTCCCCCAGAGCCAGGGATCTGAGAGAGAACAAAAGGAAGCCCTAATGCTTGTTATGATCTAGTCACAGGAGTCTCATGCTGCCATTTTTGCAATATTTGTTCACTAGAAGAGAATCACTCCGTCCAACCCACACTCAAGGGGAGAGGAATTAAGCTCCAGTTCTTGAAAGGAGGAGTATTGAAGAATTTGTGGACCAAATATATATAGAGCACAGAGCTCCTGAAACCCTTGGAATTTCCTAAGTGATGAGAGCAGAGAAAAGTGAAAGGAGTGTCTTTTGTTATTTATAAGAAACCCCTTTCAACCACACCTGAGCTTATTTTAATTTTTAATGTGGTGTTTTTTTGAAAGCCACTAAGGATGAGGGGTTGGTTGCCAGGGGAACCAACTTTCAGCCCCATTCCTTACAACCTCCAGTTAAGGGAGAAGGGCTAGAGGTTGCGTTAATCACCAATCATGCCTATATGATAGAAGCCTCCATAAAAGTCCCTAAAGTATGGGGTTCAGAGAGCTTCCTGATTGGTGAACACATCCATGTACTAGGAGGATGGTACTGCCCAACTCCATGGGGACAGAAACTCTTATGCTTGGGACCCTTCCAGACCTTGCTCTATGTATCTCTTGATCTGTCTATTCATCTATTTCATTTATAATATAATAAACTGGTAAATGTAAGTAAGTGTTTCCCTGAGTTCTATGAAGCATTCTAGCAAATTATCAAACCCGAGGAGGAGGTCATGAGAACCCCAATTTATAGCCAGTCCATCAGAAATGCAGGTGATAACTGGGGACATGCAATTGGTATCTGAAGTAAGAGGGCAGTTTGTGGGACTGCATGCTAACTCCAGGTGGATGGTGTCAGAACTGGTCAAATTGCACGATGCCCAGCTGTGTTGGAGAATTGGTTGGTGTGGGGATAAAACCCACACACATGGTCGCAGCTGTGAGTAAAGTAGAGGAAAACAAGTTTTCTAATTCTAAACAAGCTTCTAATTCCTTCTTTGCTCCTCAGTAGTTGTGTATCTTCAGGCAATTTACTTAGTCCCTTTCAGTCTCAGTTTCTTCATCTGTATAGTGGGAACAATTATATCCCTTTGAACGGGTATTAGGAGGATTTGAGAAAACATGCATAAAATATTTAGGGCAGCAAACGGTAGCTCCAAGGATCAATGGAGCCTCTTTATGGTGAAGGAAGAAACAGGCTGAGAGAGTTTTTAACAACTTGCTCAAAATAACATAGGAAATTATTGGATTGGCCAAAAAGTTCGTTCGGGTTCTTCCGTGAAGATGTTATGGAAAAACTCAAATGAAATTTTCAGCCAACCCAATAGTTAGGAAATGGATTAGAAACTCACATTAGAACCTCACAGGGGCTTCCCTGGTGGTGCAGTGGTTAAGAATCTGCCTGCCAATGCAGGGGACATGGGTTCAAGCCCTGGTCCAGGGAGATCCCATATGCCGTGGAGCAACTAAGCCCGTGAGCCACAACTACTGAGCTGGCGCTCTAGAGTCTCCGAGCCACAACTACTGAAGTCCATATGCCACAACTACTGAAGCCCACATGCCTAGAGCCCGTGCTCTGCAACGAGAAGCCACCACAATGAGAAGCCCATGCACTGCAATGAAGAGTAGCCCCCGCTTGCCACAACTAGAGAAAGCCTGTGCACAGCAACGAAGACCCAACACAGCCGCAAATAAATAGATAGATAAATATAAAGAACCTCACATGAACAAAGGCATAGAGGTCAGAAATATCACGTGGGCCTGGACCAGAGGTGGCAGAGGAGGGTTTGGGCAGAGCAGGGCGGGGCAATAGCAGCCCTTGAAAGCAGGAGAGGAGCTTGAGATCGAAGCGCCTTAATTCTCGGGCAGCGTGGTGGTTTATGCAAACGTATTCTGAGATTTGGTTGCAAATAGGTGAATGATTAATACAATAGACTTTGAATCAGGACTAGGAATACGGTCATTCAGCCACCATGCTCAGTGGAGAAAGATCTACTAAAAAGCACCCGAGGGTTTTCATCGTTCTCAATCTGTAGTCAGGGAAACAAGGAGACTAAAAAAGATATCACCAAAGAAACACTGTTTTGAAAATATCTATAAGGGAAAGAGGGGAACCAGCTACGTATTCTGTGCCCGCGTTCCCATGGCAGCACATGTCTATAGGGGTGATTACACCCAGAGGCATGGGCATAATCGTGTTGGGGGGGGCAGGTGTGGACGACCCACACCTAGTTCATATGATGTTGCAGTTGGGAGGGAGAGTATAAGAACATGGCCCCATGTAGTATCCACAGGTGGATGAGGACTCCCCAGGGGCTTTCTTTTTCTTCTGAAAACTCCCAAATTTACACACAAGCCCACACTTCTTTTCTGAGCTCCAGATCTAAATCTGACCTGCTTAGCAGACATTTTTATTTGGATGTCACACAGACACCTCAAACTTCACATCCAAATCCCAAATCATGATTAAGAACATTTTCCTTCTTAAACTGATTTTTTTAATTTTTATTTTTTATTGAAGTATAGTTGAGTTACAGTGTTGTATTAATTACTGCTGTGCAGCAAGGTGATTCAGTTATACATATATATACACTTTTTTTAATATTCTTTTCCATTATGGTTTATCATAGGATATTGAATATAGTTCCCTGTGCTATACAGTAGGACCTTGTTGTTTATCCATTCTATGTATAATAGCTTACATCTGCTAATCCCAACCTCCCACTCCACCCCTCTCCCAACCACCTTCCCCTTGGCAACCACGAGGCTGTTCTCTAAGTCTGTGATTCTCTTTCTGTTTCATAAATAGGTTCATTTGTGTCATATTTTAGATTCCACATGTAAGTGATATCATATGATATTTGTTTTTCTCTTTCTGACTTCACTTAGTATGATAATCTCTAGTTGCATCCTTGTTGCTGCAAATGGCATAATTTCGTTCTTTTTTATGACTGAGTTTAAACCGATTTTTAATCGAATCTTCAGCATCTTAGTAAATGACACCACATCCATTCAGGTGTTCAGTCTAAAAACCTGGACATTGTTTATGTTCCTCTTTCTGCTTCACCAAGTCCTGTGTTCTCATACCCTGGATGGAAGCAGCAGTCCTTTTATAACCTAATCTCAGAGGTGACATACCATCCCTTCTGCTGTGTTCGATTTGTTAGAAGTGAGTCATTAAACCCAGACCACATTCAGGGAAAGGGGATTCCACATTTGGGGGCCATCTCAGAGGCTGCCCACAATGTCCACCACTGTTGGAGCAGGCTTGGTGGTGACTGCTCTGATCCTTCTGAGGTGCTCCACGCCCTGCCAAGGTCTTCTCTCCTCACATCCGCAAGGCCTAGTGGAATCCTGCTTCTTTTGGATTCCAGTGCTTGGCAGGCCTAACAATGACCTAATGAACTGAATTGAATTGTACTCTCTAAGCCATGGTCAGGATGTATAAACAGTGCTGATGGTTGGGACTAAACTGAGGAGCTTTTTGAGCTTTATCTCTTATGGCAAATGAGCTGTGGAGTAGCATCTCAGAGGTCATTTTGGGTCAATATAGGAAATAGCTGGACTCTGGGATCTTGAATGTGTGCGTATGGAAGGTGTCCTGGGTGGGGATGGGGTAGGCAGTGTGTTGTCATGGAAGGAACTGAGGACATGGGGTCAGATGGACTTTGGAATCCAGCCTCAGTACTAACTCACTGTGGGGCCTTTGGCCATTTGTCTCGTCAATACATTAGTGTCTGAGATTCATCACCAAAAGAAATGCTAAAATCTACCTTTAGTGGTGTTGCGAGAATCAAAGGAAGCATCTGGCATGTGGGAGACAGCACATTTATTTCCCTTCCCTCTCTTCTCTTGTCAATAAGAGAGTCTCAAACTTTAGAGTAACATACAAGCCACCTGGGAGATGCAGGCCTTGCCTTACCGGCAAGAATCTGAGCCAGGAGCCTGCAAACAGGACCCAGAAATCAGCATATTTAAATAGGGCCACAGGTGATCTGATGAGTTGATCAGACAACCACACATTGAAAAACATTGTCCTGGAGGACATTGAACTAGAGAAGAAAATAGATGTCAAAGGATAAGATCTCAGATGAATAGCAGGGGTCTTTTTCTGGCTATTTTATTATCCAGGTGGATGAGGAGGGGTTGTTAGGAGCAGCCAGACTACTTTCCAGAGATGTCGGTCACAGTGGCCTGAGGCCAGTAAACCACATTTATAGCAAAAGCCTGCTTTTTCAGATGAATCAATGTAATCTTCTTGTGTAAGGCCAAGGAAACTGAGGACCATGGAAATTGTGCTTTACCCAAATCCATAGATGTTCCTTCATTTGTTGCTTAATTGGTTCATGTATTCATTCATGAAATGAATTGCCTGTTACATGAAGCTTACATCATGTACGTGTTCTCTGCACTCAAAAACAGATGTTAAATGTAACAATTTGAATCTCTACAAAGGATAACAGTACAGAATGCGAGGAAAGTATAAACTGGGCAGTAGAAGTAACAAGTTCTATAGCTGCAGGAATACAGGAGATGTGGGTCCAGAAAGGTTTACTGGAGCCCTTGGCAACCAGGTTGGGACTTGAAAAGGGGGTTTGATTTGAATTGACAGAGCAGGAGGAGGGCATTCCAGCTTTCTCCTTTCATTGAGTACCTCTTTTTTGTGTATTGTTTTGTGAGTTATCACATATCCTTTAGTCTGTTTTTAGACGTGTTACTACATTTTGTTGTTATTCAAACTTTATTGTTAATTATAATCTATTCTATTTTGGGGGAAAGCTGGGCACTCCTTTATTTCTTCTTTCTAGACAATTTTTTTGGTAATTTCACCTGCATATTTTCCCAAGTACATTTCAGAATGAATTTCTGATGTTCTAAAAAAAAAATCCATTAGCATGTATGAAGCATCTGATGTGATCAATTAATTAAGGAAGAATTAAAATTGCTCTAATACATAGTTTTCCTGTTTAAAAACTTTTTAAACTGCTTTCAGGCTTGGCTAGGTACAGGCCTAGCCTGCTGGATAAGCTTGTGCAGCCACAAAGCATGTGAGGCTGAGATTTTTCTCAAGAATGAGTCGCACTGTTTATCCAACCTTGGTGACCCAGAGGAATATTATCACCACAAAGCCAGGAGAGTTCTATCTCTAGAACTTTCTGCCCCACAATGACAACCCTAATTGACAGGATTAAACTACGGACTGTTACGAGGCACCAGAATGATAAAGTGTGTCTCCCAGCCTGATTCTCAAATCAGGTAAAAAGAAAAAGAGAGCCAAGTTCAGCCTGTCTGTGTCCTGAGGCTGCCTGGCTCTGCAGGTCTCCGGAAAGTGCTCTGGTCAATTACCTGGGTATCCGTGGAGACGCTTGTTAAAGAGAAAAAGGACTGACATGTATTTAGCTCCTGTTATGTGCCAAGTGTTTTACAAATGTCAGTCTTTAAACCTCACAGCTGCTCTGTGTTTAGGTATACTCTCTACCTCCTTTTCCTCTTTCTTCTTCCAACAATCCCATAGGTAATACGTATTATTAAATTAAGAGTTAAAGGTTAATTAAATTGCACATTGGCACAGAGCAGTCACTGATCTATTTGACTCCAATGTCTATGCCTTTCTTCATCTACTGCACTATTCAGCCCCAATACCAAGCCCAAGAAGGCACAAATACAGACATGCATCAGTGTACAAACACCTGTCTACATACAAACAGACGTATGTATTGTCCAAAACCCTGGGAGATCTGAGCTCTCATTAAGGAAATAATGACTGAGTTTTCCAGGAGAAAGAATATGCATAAAATCTTGCAACGTGGTGGTCTCAGGAGTGTGCTGGAGCCTTCTTGTACTGGCTTGCAAGCGTCGGTTGTTAAATTTTCAGGAATTTTGTGAGCTTGTTGTTAAGCCCAGCCATTATTAGAAATATATAAACTTACAATTAATTAAATTTTATTAAAACAAATGTCATTCTTACAACTCAGTGCTTACTAATATTTTATTACACTTTACTTTACACTTTGAGGTAGAAATACTGTATAACAGTATGCTGCTGTGTACACTGCCTTCCAACTGACATTCAGTGACATTTTGTTGGTAGTTTGAGTTTGGCCGTGGGAATTGTAGCCACACTGTGGAAATCAGTAAATATTACCAACCAGCGCATAGTTTCTCCAGGAACCAGTTGTTATACATTCACCAACACACCGCTGGGCAGTCCCCATACAGGTGTTGTCATGAAATAAACAATCTGCAAGGACTAATGAATATCTTCCGTAAGCCCACTAGTGCCAGCCACTCAATAGAGACTTGGTTGGGAAGTCAGAAAAAAACAGAAAGTCTGTTGGAATGTTGGTGGGCTGAGTAGTAAAGACTTGTTCTTTCACAAAATTGTGGCACAAAGCCTCTTGTGTGAGCTTGACAGTGACCCTGAAAGGTACAGCCTTTGCCCTCAAGGAAAACTAAGCCTAATTTCTTGTGCTTACAGTGACAGAAGCCCTGGATTGTGTCTAATGCTTTTTCCAGAATACTCTTCTTCCTGGGCCTCAGTGCTAATGGCCAAGAGAGGGCAGCCCGGGCTGGTGAGGTGTGTGGACACACACACACAGCAGGTTGTGGAACATGGTATCTGGCTGGCTTTCTTTAACTCACTCTGTGTGATTCCTGATTCTGAGCTCTGCCAGCCCATTGTCAGGGTGTGTACACTGTTTTATTCTAGGCAACCTTCACAAAAGGTCAGATTTACCTTCATGGGAATAAGGTATCTGGAAGTGAGTAATTCAGAATAATTGGGAAGAGGTTCAGAAACAAAACTCATGGCCTCAAACGTAAAATCATTCCTCTACTCTAGTGCCAAGAGAAGGAACCATAAAGTAAGTTTGAAATTTTAAGGTAAATATGGTCTTAGGGAATCTCAAACTTGGTGGGTCAATACCCATGACAGGAATATAGGTAAGATTTCTTTGGATATTATTTGTATTCTTCAATTATTTTTGTAAAAAAAAAAAAAATTAGAAAGTGACTCATGTCACTGTAAAAATTTTAAACAATATTCAAGATTATAAAGCTAAAAAGGGAGTTGCTTCTTATCCCAACTTTCCTGGGATAATCACAATGATGTGTATCCTTCCAGAACTTTATCTACATACACATACACACACGCACACGCACACACACACACAAACCCATCTACATGATTTGAAAATTTTTAGGTAAAAATTTGGATCATACTATCTGTATAAATAGTTTGGTGCCTTGTTCAGTTCACAACATATCTTAGAGATCTAACCCATGCTTTGGGTGTACATTAGAGAATTCAATTGTGTCAACGTACCATAATGTATTTAAACAGCTCTCTATTGAAGAACATTGGCGTTTTCTTCAATGATTTGCAACTAAAATAATATAGTAAATAAGCATCCTTATAAATACGCTCCTGTGAACGTGTGTAGCTATGTCTGTAGGACAGCTACCAAGGAATGAAATTGTAGGGTCAGACTGTATGTGCATCTACACTTTCGATTCTGTCAAATTGCCCTTCCAAAGAGTTGTACCTGTTTATACTCCCACAACCTTATAGTAAAGTACCTTTCCTCCCCCATCCTTACCAACACTTTATATGAACAATCTTAAATTTTGGCCCAACTCAGGTGAAAACTTGTATCTTGTACTTATTTTATAATTATTTGACATTGTTTTCACATTTTTTTGTATTTCTTCTTTGAATTTCCTGTTCATGGCCTTTGCCCATTTTCCTCTTTATTTGAATGACTTTATTTTACTGATTTGTATGAGTTCTTTATATAGAACTTTTTAGATCTTTATATATTAGGGAATATATTAATGTTTCATTATACGTTACAAATATTTTCTCTCTTCCGTTTATCTTTTAACTTTATTAGAGCTATATTTTTGGCCATGTTAACATTCTTTTGTAGAAAAATCTGATCTGTTCCTTCTGGCTTCTGGGTTTGGGGGTCTTGTTTTGGATATTTTTTAAAGGCTGATAAGGTAAGGGAAAGCCTTAAGGAGAAGCCTTGAAAGTCTGACTAATTAATGTCAAAAAATAATAACTAGCATTTACTTAATACTTTACTAGATATTCTATTATATGCAGAAGCAAAACCTCAAAAACGATTTTCCAGTAAGATTAAGAAATGTATTTTCACAGATCAGGAAAGAAAATGATGCAGGGTAGAAAGCTGCTGTAAACATGTATGGGAATGGAGTAAGGGAGGTAAATGGGAAACGGAAAGGGTGCCTTGATGTACGCGTTTCATCGTTCGCTCTGGAGCCAAAATTTAGCACTGGCTTATTCTGCCTTTATTTGCCACATAAAAAGAAAAGAAAGAGAATTAGAAATCTGTCAAGTGCTCTGTGTTTGAAAAGTGACCACTATATTTAAGGCCAGGTCTATCCCAGTTTTCCCTTTCTAACACACGTTTAGAAAAATGTGTACGACATTCCTGTAAAGGGACCAAAATGGGAGCTGGTTGCGGCTTAAGTTCTTTAAATGGAAACAAACAATGCTGTTTTTCTGGAAGGAATTAGTCATTCTCTGAGAAACCTAGGGCATGTTTATTGGTTCTCTAAGCATTATTTTGTCTTTACTTAAAATATTTAAATCCGTATGCTCCTTTTGCCCTGAGATAGTTTTTCTTTTTACTTGAACTCCCATCAATGACCAAAGCAACCGTGAATGTACCAGCAATTATTAACTATCATTCCTCAACCAGATAACTCAAGTCTAATTATTCAGAATACCTTGTTTTAAATAGGACTCCCAGTACATGGGTATATAATTGCTTGAAATATCTCATAATAGAACGAGAAGAAAGAAAAGAAAAAACATTCATTTTCAACATTTTAGGATCCCATCTGTAAGAATTACAGTGTAGAGCAACGAATGCTCAGACAAGACTGTAAAAGCAGTTACTACGGAGAGTATTGAGGGTAAGAAAAAAAGAGCATTGCAGGAGGCAGGCTGCATAGTAAAATACAAGGTAAGATAATTGGACAGGAAGCAAAAAAACCAATACTTCTGATGCCAGGTGTCTATATGCCATTGCCTAGACAATGGGCAATAAAGAAAGTGAACTTGCTGTCTGGCACCCAGAATTAAGTATGACCTCATGGGCATTCCTGAGACTTGATGTGGAGACTCGATGATAGGAATGGAAGGATAAACGTTGTCCAAGAGACAGAGACTATTAGGAAGATAAATATATGAGTAGAAATTCAAAAACTGAGGTCAGGACTGTGCTGGAGAATATCTGGGTACAGACAAGGGGAGAGAGGGTCAGAAACAGCCCAGAGGTGGGCACCACCCACCCAACTTAGTGGGCAACCTGAACTGTTTGACCATTATACTGAGTCTCCTCCAGCCCATAGACATAGGTGTAGGTCGCAGATGCCATACTAAGGAGTTCTGTCTCTACTCGGTGGAGAACCACCTAAATTTTTGAGGGGAAGGTGGCCTGTTGGGGGTTATATTTTAAGAAGACAGGGTGGAGATTATTCTCTGAACTAGGGCAGCAGCAGTGGATATCCTAGAAGCATTGATACATACATATTGTATGCCAGGCAGGCTGCACAGTGGGCCCTGGAGATGCAGAGTGTAGAGACAAACATCAAGTGCGTGCTACAAAGTGACATGCAAACTGGGAAACAATGGGATGTACAGGAAGGAACAGTTTGTTCTGCTGGGGGCTGGTTGAGGGGCCGCTTCAGAGAGAGTGATATCTGAGCTAGACCTTGGAAGAATAAAAATATGTTACCAAAAAAAAAAAAAAAAGTTACAGACGTGGGGGAGGTGTGAAGGTGTGGGCGGTCCAGGCAGAGGGAACAGTGTGGATAAAGGCACAGAAGCATGAACATGCCTGGCATATTCTGGAAAGAGTGAGTAGCTCCAGGTGTGAGCACAGGGCATTGGGCTGGGGCCTGGGTGGCTGGAGAGAGGTGGCCTGGCTGTGAAGATCCTGTAAGGCCTTCTGGCAGCAGTGGGGAGCTTTTAGAGGGTTTTCAGCAAGGCTGAGACTGCTCAGACTTAGGTGAATCTGCAAAGACCAAATCTGGCCAAAGTGCAGAGAGTGCATGGGGTATGAGAATTTAAAGGCAGGCAGGGCAGTTAAGAAAGCATAGCCTGTAGATGAGTGAGTGCTAAGTCCTGAGCTAAGTAAGGCAGAGGTAATGGAAATAGAAAACAGGAAACAGATGGATGAAATAGAACTTGGTGACTAACTAGAGATGGAACATGAAAGGTTCTGACCCATTGGGTAACCTATGATCCATTAACTTAAAGGCAGAAATAAGGGAGGGGGAACATAGGGGGCAGGGCTGAGTCTGATCTGGGACATGATGAGTGTTCCAGTTATCTATCGCAGCACAATAAATGACTCCAAACGTAGTGGCAAACGATAGTGATCATTTTATTATACTGTGGGCATGGCTCATGTCTGTTCCCTATCTGGGGCCTCCGCTGGAGACTGGGGATGACTCAGGACAGGAAGGCTGGGACACCCTCCAGATGGCTGGGACAGGAAGAGCTAGAGTGGCAGGAGCCGCTTCCAAGTTGAGTTTTTCATTCATGTATCTGGCACCTCAGTGAAGACTGGAAGGCTGGGCTCAGCCCAGGCTGGTGGAATACCCGCATGCAGCCTTCCCTGCACAGCAGCCTTGGGGAAGTCAGACTTCTTACATGGTGGCTTACTGTGGACAGTGGCCTTTTATGACCTAGCCTTAGAAGCCTGAAGCATTCCACATGCGTCATCTCATTTATTCCTCACTAGGACCATCTGATGTAGCTGTTTGGTTATCATCATCTAACAGATGAAGGAATGAGAGGTTAGGTGACATTCTCAAGGTCACACAGCTGGAAGGTGACTGAGCTGGAACTCGGAAACCTGCTCTGCTGCTTCCCTAGACTCAGCTCTTCCCACGGCAGCCAGCACAGCTGCTCCCCAAGTAAGAGCTCACTCCCGCGCCCACCCACACTGTGGGATTAGCTTCCTGGCAAAGCCACTGTGTTTCTGGCACTGATGTCGTCCTCCCGGGAGACGCCGCCGTGGCTACCTCGGCCCTCGCCCACCACCGGCATGTCTGAAATTTACTAGAGGCGAGAAGCTGACAACTGTGACAGCAGGTGTGGCTCCTGCAGGCACCGGGCCTCCCTGCTTGAAACTCCCAGACTGTCGCATTTGCTCTGGCACGGGGGTGGGGTGAAGCCAATAGGAACTGGGGATTGGACGCATCAACGTACTCTCTGCTCCCTCCGGACCCAGCACCAGAGCAGATGCCAGGCCCAGGTGTCCCTGACCCCTTTCCAAGCATAGATGGCTGTGGAGGTTAGGGGTGCTGAATAAGATAGGCCTGCCTTTCCCCTAAAAACCCAACAGAAGCCAGCACCCTGGGGAAGTCTGGCAGCCCCCAGTGGTGGTCGCGGCTGGGTGGTACCTCTCACTCCCTGGGGGCTGCGGCCCAGCTTATACTTTTCCCAGTCTCAACCCACCCCATCTTCCTATTTGGAGGACTCAAAATCGGACAAGGAAATATTCAGAACAGTGAGGGGTTTTCTCTTCCTCCTTGAATAGCCTAAAACATGGATGCATCTGTGAGAAAATGAATCTCTCAGCCCAGCAGAGACCCTGAAACCGTGGGGAAAGGAATAACAATGTCCGCTGCTTTCTGTTAAAGGTCACTCTCTAGGCCCTGAGGAATTTTTCCTGAATTACAAAGGAGGAACAGATCAAATGCCTGTCATAACACACTTCGGAAAACAAGGAGCAACCAGAAGTTTCCATTCATCTAAGGAATCTTTGAAAATCCTGCCTTGGGTGGAGTGACATTTGGTAACAATAAAAACAGCTCCCTTGGCAGGCGGCCCTGGGTACGGCCAGAGCTGACCGGTGGACTGTCCCTCCAGGGATTGGGCCTCACCTCTCAAGGCTTTCAGGAAGTTCCCAAGAACGTCAGGAACCCTGTCTGGTCTTGCCGAGTCCCAGCCCAACCTCCACCCAGGCTTCCTCTCCACCCACATCACAAGGGAAAGGGCCTTTGAAACAGAACTTTTTTTCTTCTAAAGCCCAGTGGGGCTACTTCACCTTTCCCCACAGTTTAAGCTGCCTAGGAGGGGTCACCAGGCAGAACTCTCTCACAGATTGTGTGTTTCCAACAAGTTACTTGGGTTCCAGCCCACTTCAGATTCTGAGAGGTGGAATCCTGGATGGCAAACCCAGAAAACATCAGCTGTGCAGCAACAGGTCTGAGTTAATAAATTGCTGCTCTTCTTTACATGGTTTTTTTTTTACAAAGCACTAAAATAACAACTAATATTTTGAAAAGAAATATGTACTTTTAAAGGACTATGCAAAGTTATTTTAATAATTAACCTCTCATGATTTCCACAACATTTTTGTACAGGTAGTAGGAAATTTTACCTCCTTTCCCTCTCCCTTCTCTGAAAATGTAATTTTGACTTTTTTTGATAGCTGGCAGCACTGAATTATAATATAGGACTAAAGGAGCAGAGAATTACCAGGTGTTTTTGTACTGTGTGAATTTACTGGTTATAATGTTAGAAGCAAGATGAAGAAAGGAACTTCCCACTCGACCATCCGGCAGCGGGACACCCTTCGTTGCTGTCACTGAATTCTTTTAGACTCTAGCAACTTAGGTGTGATTGGTGTGATGAGAAATGTCAGCATGACACTGACTTACAAACTACCCTGTGGCCTAGGAAGGAATGTATTTCATATATATATGAAAATAAGTGCATTCAGTAGTATTCTTTTTTCTCCTTTTAAAACAGTGCTTCACTGTAACCAAGGAATTGTCCTAGTTATTTAAACAACCATTTTTATTTGCCTATTAAAATTTTCATAGAATCATGACTTCAAAGATGTCATGAAACCTCACATCTGTCTGATGCTTTACGAATTTTTTTTTTTTTTTTTTTTTTTTTTTGTGGTAGGCGGGCCTCTCACTGTTGTGGTCTCTCCCATTGCGGAGCACAGGCTCCCGACGCGCAAGCTCAGCGGCCATGGCTCACGGGCTTAGCCGCTCTGCGGCATGTGGTATCTTCCCGGACTGGGGCACGAACCCGTGTCCCCTGCATCGGCAGGCGGACTCTCAATCACTGAGCCACCAGGGAAGCCCGCTTTACGAATTTTAAAGCACTTTCCAATCAATTTTTGTTTCCAGTTTCATCCTCAAGATCACCTGTGACTTAGGCAGAGCTGAATATAATTGTTCTCACTTCATGGAATAGAAAACTGATGTTTATATAGATGAGATAACCTGCTCCAAGACCTGCCTTGGTTAGAAATCAGGTTTTTCGGCATTTGGTTCAGGTTTGGTCCAAGCTGCCTCCCCAGAAATGTTCAGGATTTTTTTTTTTTTTTAGCGTTCTGAGAAGGGATTACTGTCAGATGATTCTAGTCAAAGTGTCTGTAAGTCTAGGATCATTTCACTTCAGACACACACCACACAAATTCTTGAACATTTTGCCTGTGTCAATTTAATTTTAGTTTTTGGTAAACTGAAGATGTAAGTGCTTATTATGAGAGGAGCATTATTCTGCGAGCTGGTATGACAGTTGAAGTTTCTCGTGGCCAGTTGTGCTTCACGTGCCTGAGGTACGAGGCACCACAGGCCAATAAGGAACCTGAGAGTGATTGAGTAGCTCCTGAGGAAGCTGGGACTTGGTTTTGAGAGGGTTCAAGGTTTCCCAGAAGATTAGAAGGACGGTTGGGCTAGATTTGATTGAGCCACCCTATTGGAGCTGGAATCAGTAATCCCAGGTGGGCAAGGGGGCAGCAAAGAAGGGAGTAACGTGACAGGGAGACACCTCAGGCTCACTCTTGGTGCTCTCCTGACCAGGTCCCACGTGTGGGAGACAAAGGGGATGACAGCCAAGAGGTGATGACTCACTTCAGAGGGAAACCCCTCCCTCTCCCCTTCCCAGTTGAGAGGCCAGAATCTCTAAGAGGGCTGGTGTGATGAGATAAAGGCCTTCTTAGAGGATGCTTACTTGGGGCTTAAGTATGAGTCTGTATTTTATTTAACGAGCTCTGTATATTTAATGTCTCTGAATTATATCTTTAGAAGGGACCTGAACTCCAGAGCTTTCTGTAGATTTAAGCACTGCCTATTGTCTTTTTTGTAATAACAACTTCATTGAGATATAATTCACATGCAATAAAAATGCACCTTTTTAAAACTGAAGTATAATTGATTTACAATGTCGTATTAGTTTCAGAAGTACACCACAACGATTCATATATATATGTGTGTATATACTTTTCCAGATTCTTTTTCCTTATACGTTATTACAAAATATTGAGTATAGTTCCCTGTGCTGCACAGTAGGTCCTTGTTGGTTATCTATTTTATATATAATAGTGTGTTTATGTTAAACCCAAACTCCTAATTTATCCCCCCCACCCCCAATTCACCATGTTAAAGTGTAGAATTCAGTGCTGTGCGTTGATCACCGCTATCTAATTGCAGAACGTTTTCATTACCTCAGAAAAAACCTCTTACCTTGCAGTCAGTCCTCACTCCCTCTCTCCCAGCCCCAGCCCCTGGCAACCACTAATCTCCTCTTTGTCTCTGTGGATTTGCCTATTTGGGACATTGCCTACAAATGGAATCATATAACTTGTGGCCTTTTCTGTCTGGCTTCTTTCACTTAGCATAATATTTTCAACATTTGTCCATGCCGTAACATGTATCTGTACTTCATTTCTTTTTATGGCTGATAAATCTTCCATTGGATGCGTATACAGATGGCCCCCAGCTTAAGCGTTTTTTGACTTTAGGTGGTGTGAAAGTGATACACATTCAGCAGAAACCATCAGCCACAGGATCACAAGGGTAAACAACCAATGCAGGTACAACCATTCTGTACCCATACACCCATTCTTTTTTTACTTTCAGTATAGCATTCAATAAATTACATGAGATATTCAACACTTTATTATAAAATAGGCTCTGTTAGATGATTTTGCCCAATTGTAGGCTAATGTAAATGTTCTGAGCACCTTTAAGGTAGACTGGGCTATGATATTCGGTAGGTTAGGTTTATTAAATGCATTTCGACTTTTATTTTCAACTTAAGATGGGTT
Organism: Pseudorca crassidens; assembly: GCF_039906515.1. Taxonomy (NCBI): domain Eukaryota; kingdom Metazoa; phylum Chordata; class Mammalia; order Artiodactyla; family Delphinidae; genus Pseudorca; species Pseudorca crassidens. Next base: position 45,993,544 of record NC_090309.1, read on the forward strand.
TATTGAGACTTAACACCACTGTAAGTCAAGGAAGATCTGTACGGCATTTCGTTTATTCAAAAATTGATGGATATTTGGGTTGTTTCTGCCTTCTGCCTCATGAATAACACTGCCAGGAACATTTGTGTACACGTTTTTGTGTGGCCATGTTTTCAGTTTTCTTGGGTATATACCTACGAGTGGGATTGCTGGGTTGTATGATAACTCTGTGCTTAACTTTTAGACGAACCGCCAAACTGTTTTTCACAGTGGCTGCACCATTTTATAAACCCACCGGCAATGAATGAAGGTTCCAATTTCTCCACATTCTCAACAGCACTTGTCTTCTTTTTGATTTTACCATCCTAGGGGCTATGGAGTGGCTTTTCATTGTGGTTTTGGTTTGCATTTCCCTAATGACCCAAGATGTTAATCTTTTCATGTGTTTATTGGCCATTTATATAGCTTTCTTGGAGAAATAGTTATTCAAATCCTTTGCCCATTTTTTAAATGGGCCTTTTTTTTTTTATTGTTGAGTTTACAAATTGTTTATGTTTTGGATGAAAGTCTCTCATATGATTTGCAAATATTTTCTCCAGTGGGTTGACTTTTTACTTTCTTGATGGTGTTCTCTGAAGCACAGATGCTTTAAATTTTGATAAAGTCTGACTTGTCTATGTTTTCTTTTGTTCCTTGTGTTTTTGGTGTCTTATCTAAGAAACCATTGACTAATCCAAGGCGATAAAGATTTATACCTATGTTGTATTTTTACAAGTTTTATAGTTTTTGCTCTTACAGTTAGATCAGTGATCCATTTTGAACTGATTTTTGTTAGGTATAAAAAAGAGGTCCAGCTTCATTCTTCTGCATTTGGTTATCCAGCTGTCTAGCACCATTTGTTGAAAAGACTATTCTTTCCCCTTTGAATTGTCTTGGCATCCTTCTTGAAAATCAATTGACCATAGATGTGTAAGTTTATTTCTGGAATCTCAATTCTATTCCATGGGTCTATATGTCTATCCTTATCCTAGTACCACACCGTCTTGATTTACTGTAGCTTTGTGGTAAGTTTTGAAACTAGGAAGTGTGAGTACTTACTTTGTTCTTGTTTTTCAAGATTGTTTGGCTATTCTGGGCCCCTTGCATTTCCATATGAATTTTGGGATCAGCTTTGATTTCTGCAAAAGAAGGCATCTGGGATTTTGAAAGGTACTGTGTTGACTCTGTAAACCAGTCTGGGGAGTGTTGCATTTTAACAATATCAGTTGTACCAATCCATGAACATGCACATTCTTTCCACTTATTTAGATCCTCTAATTTCTTTCAACAATATTTTATTGTTTTCAGTTTAAAAGACTTGCAATTTTTTGATACACTTATTCCTAAGTGTTTTATTCTTTTTGAGAGTGGGATGGAAATAGAGTGAGTTAAAACACCACAAAGCTCACTGTTCTCACAGAGATTCAGTCATTTTTATTGAATGACTGCTCTTCCAGTTATTGTAAGCCTTTGATTAATTTTCAGAGTTTTGAAATAGTTGATTTTAACCACTTTTGCCAGTGTTCTCATTTCTTTCATAGAGGAATAGATTTTCTGAAGTCTTTTCTCTGACATACCAGAAATCAGAACTGTCTCTTATTTATACCACTGCCTTATTTTGGTTTACCTGCCTGGTCTCTGAGGACATTTGAGGTATAGAGGCAGGTGACTCAAACAAAGAGGTATGATGCAGAAGTTCATTGAGTCACAGGGCATCTTGGTGGTTGTCAAGGTTATATTAACAGACAGATATATTGGGCTAAAATTCCCATTACTGAGGCCACAGATAGAGTGGTGTACCTGAGACGTGGTTTAACTAGAAGTTGTTCCTCAGTGAACTGAAATTGAGAGAGCCATCAAGTGTCCAGTAATAAGGCATGGTTTTCATGTTTCTTGTGAAGGCTCAAACCAAGAGGAATATCATCCCAAATCTAAGAATGACAAATGCATTTCAAATGTCAACTTTAATCAATGCATAGTTACAACCTGGAGCTCAGTGCTGAGAAGATTCTGTGATCATATGTGATAGTGCCAATCACTGTATCAGTCTGGTCCAGCTAGATAATAATGGCCACTCAAACAGGGTGAATGTGGAGAATAAAGGGATTATTTAGGAAGCTGTGGGCAGAGTTGAAAGAAGTCAATAAGTTGAAAGAAGTCAGTATGATACATATGCTGTATCATAGCCAGAAATAGTGACTACTACTTCAAGGCCCAAAGGACCTTTGATAGGATTGATTAAAGAAATGAGTTTTATCGACTCACGTAGAGTTCTTCTTCGTTTTGCCATTTCTTATACCATAACCGAGGTTAGTTGTAGTAATATCAATACTTTGTCCTTTAAAATTTCAGAATTTCTTGGTTAAAAATGCTTGGGAATATTTTTAGAGCTAAACAAATGCAATTTATTATTAACTTCTTCTATCAATCATTCCAGCTCCATCTAATGTAGTGAGAGGTTCTACATTACCAAGAAGTTTCACTATAGACTTATCTTGTTTAATCCTCACAACAAATAAATCAGCAATGCAATGTTTGAGAGCCCCCAAGACCACTTTCCCTTCTGACACTAAGTGCAAGTTCAGTGGTCCCCAAGATCACCTTTAGGTTCAATAATTTGCTAGGAGTCGCAGAACTCACTAAAAGCTCTTATACTCACAGTTATAGTTTATTACAGTGAAAAGACACACATTAAAATCAGCAGAGAAAAGAGGCACATAGGGCAGTGTCCAGGAGAGATCCAAGAATGAGCTTCCAGTTGTTGTCTCCTTGTGCAGTTGTGGATAGTGTTAACTTCTATCAGTACTGCATGATAGACATACGAAATATTGCCACCTAGGATGCTTACCTGAGTTTTGGTGTCCAGAGATTTTATTGAGCTTGGTCATATAGCCATTGTTGACTGCCTGCATGGCTGACCTTAGTCTCCAGCCCCTCCAGAGATCAAACTAATATTGCGTAGCCCAAGACACCCCTCAATAAATCACACTGTTGCATAGACCATCTGGCATGGCCCAAGGTTCCCAGGTCAACAAAGATACTCTTACCAGGCAGGATATTCCAAGGTCACTTAGAAGTGACCTTACAGGAGAGCCCAGTCCTATTTTTAGGCAAGATTAATCCTTCACTACACAAAGATGTAGGGTTATAGAATCCTAATTTAAAAAAACAGAATGAAGGAAACCCTTAAGGCAGGCAGACATCTGATAGGGATTTTCCTTTTGTCCTTATAGCTCAGTGATACTTTAGTGTATATAAGAATTACTATACACAAAATTTTGTATACTAGACATCCTGGGCTACATGACGGACTTTCAAAGGACTTTTTCCTTTACAGCTTAACTTTTAAAAATACCTTCTTGGGACTTCCATGGTGGTCCAGTAGTTAAGAATCTGCCTTCTAGTGCAGGGGAATGTGGGTTCAATCCCTGGTTGGAGAACTAAGATCCTACATGCTGCAGGGCAGCTAAGCCCGTGTGCTCTAGAGCCTGCATGCCACAACTACTGAGCCCATGTGCCGCAACTACTGAGCCTGCATGCTCTAGAACCCACATGCTACAACTAGAGAGAAGCCCCACATGCTGCAACGAAAGATCCCACATGCCTAAATGAAGATCCCGCATGCTGCAACTAAGACCTGATGCAGCCAAATAAACAAAAATATTAAAAAAAAAAAATAAAAATACCTTCTCACTATACCCAGCTCCCACCACAATGAAATACATAAGCAGCTGCTACTATAAAGAAACAAAAACAAAGGAAACAAAAACAACCTACATAATGAAATTGTTTTTACAGAAGAACTTAATCTGGAAACTCAACTTCTGTTAGGGCTACAATTAAGATTCTAGCCATAAAAACTCCATTAGGTCATACGTCTCTTCAACACACTTGTTTATGATTGTGAAACAAAGAGCTAAGAACTCTTGGGACCATTTGGGGGACATCTCCTTCTAGTGCAAAGTTGACTAAAGAATGAGGAAATTGTGTGACTTACAAGGTTACTGAAGAGTAAAATATTAGGCATTCTTAATCTACAGAATTAAAAAAGATAGTTTACAGAGTCATTCGAAGAAAGTTTTATAATAAAGAAGTCAATCATTACAAGCAAGTAAAAAGTAACATGTTTTCTCTCTTCCTCACAAAATTCACTCTTTCAGAGATGTTTAGTGTGGTTATCCATCTCTGACTTTGTTGGGCATATAACAGCACTGGGCTCTGCCTTCCTGGCTGAAATATTATAGATCATCTTGAGATAATTTATCAACCAAAAGCATTCTCTCCATAAATCTTACTAAGTTAGCAATGAATTTCTGTGGTGGAAAGGGCTTTCCCCCCCCCTTTTACATTTTGATTTATAGCATGCCCTTTGCTGAGCTGTGTCTCTAAGAGAACAGTGATTCTCTCTAATGGTTACATGTAGCCTGTCTTCCTTACACCATGAATTCAAATACTCAGCAAAATATCCTCTTACCAATAAATATATTTGTTATATAACACATTAGTAATTAACTTGGATAATTCGCTTTTTAAGGAAACAAACCTTTGTTGCACAATAGATTAAGCCAATAGTTTCCAGACTTTGTGATTTCACAGACTAGGAAAATTCCCAAAGCTTTTTTTGGAAGAACTAACATAGAGTTGTCAAATATTTTCTTTTGCCAAGTAAAGACACTACAAGGAAAAAAAAATCCCACAGAATCTAGTATCAGAATTATTTTACAAAAGAGTATTTTTGTAGTTAATATATGAGTTAATCAGTATGATTTACTGATTTGTCTTATTTTTCTGCTTACATCCTATTTTTTCTGTCCAGGTTCAATATGTCTTTTAGTAGTAATTTCAGTGAAGGTCTGTGACGAACAAACTGCATTACTGTAAGTGATTAAAACCATGGAATCTGGGGCAGAATGCCTGTGCTTGAATCCCCATTTGGCCACTGACTAAGCTGTATGACCTTGGGCAAGTTACTTAACCTCCCTGTATATTAGTTTCATCATCTCTAATAAGGTAATATTAATAATACCTCAAAGTGTTGCTGTGGGGATTACTGAGTAAAAATATATAAAGCACTTAGTACAGTGCCTTGTAAAATTGTATTATATAGCACTTGCTATTATTATTAATCTGTATATGTCAAAAATGTCCATGTTTTGTCCTCATTCTTGAATTACAGTTTAGTTAAGCATGGGATTCTATGTTGACCATTATTTCCTTCAGTATTTTCAAGATATTACTCCACTATCTTCTTACATCTATAGTTGTGGATTGCTTTCCTTTATAGGCAAGAATCTCTTTTCTCTACTTGCTTTAAAGCTTTTTCTCTTTACACTTGATATTTTGTGGTTTCACTATTATGTGTTCATGTGTGAATTTAACTTCATTTTTCTAGCTCAAAATTTTTTGCTCCTTCAAATTGAAGACTCACATCTTTCTTCAATCCTACAAAGTTATCAATTATTGTGTAAATTAGGAAAAGATTCTGCTGCAAGTGATAAAAACAAACAAACAAAAAAAAGAAAAACTCTAAATCGGAGTGATTTACATAAGACAGAAGTTTCTTTTTCATATAAACTAGGCCTTCCAAATGGTGTTTGATGACGTCAGGGACTCAGGGACCCTTCTATTTTATTGTTCCACCATTCTCAGCAAGGAGAATCTCTACTCGAACTTAAACCATAACATCTGCATTCCAGTTACTAGGAAGGAAAAAGTACAGAGAAGGGCCTACCTCCTCCCTCTAAGTACATTTCCGGAAGTTGTTTCTGCTGTTTCAGTTACATCTCAGAACATAGTCATATTGTCAATCCAGATACAAGGGAAGCCGGGAAATATTGTCTTTTGTCTGGGCAGCTAAATTCCCAGCTAAAAATGGGTGATTCTATGAATAAGGCAGAGAGGGAGATTGGTTACTGGAAACAAGTAGTAGTCTCTATCATAGCCATTATTTTGGTTGCAGATTTCTCTAGTATTCCCTCTATTATGTCCTTCTGGAACTCTTAGTAACATTCTATTCTCTTTGCCTCTTTTTAATATATTTTTATCTTTTTGTGTTATATTCTGTGAGACTTCTTCAGCTCTATCTTCCAATTTACTGATGTTCTTTTAAGCTATGTTTAGTCTACTGAGTTAAGCTTTTTAAAAATTATACATTTTTATTGAAGTATAGTTGATTTACCATATTATATTAATTTCAGGTATACAGCATAGTGATTCAGTATTTTTACAGATTATACTCCATTAAAAGTTATTATAAGATAATGGCTATAGTTTCCTGTGCTATGCAATGTATCCTTGTTTTTAATCTATTTTGTACGTAGTAGTTTGTATCTCTTAGTCCCATACCCCTAATTTGCCCCTCCCCCTTCCCTCTCCTCTGGTAACAACTACTTGTTTTTGGTATCTGCGAGTCTGTTTCTGTTTTGCTATATACATTCATTTGCAGTATTTTTTAAAATTCCACATATAAGTGATATTATAAAGTGTTTGTCTGACTTATTTCACTAAGCATAATATTCTCTAGGTCCATCCACACTGCTGCAAAAAATGATATATTTTTTATCTTTAGAATTTCTATAACTTTTTCCCTGAAATATGCCTGTTATTTTTTTATGCTCTTCTGTTTTTTTCATTCTTTTATGTCTCAAATCATTTAAGCATACTTACTTCATAGTCTCTTTGCTCTACTGTCTGTAATTCTTGGGGGATGAATTCTACTAACCCACAGAAGAGATATTTCTATATTTATATACATATACACACAAATATATATGTATGTAGGTGTATATATGTGTGTGTGTGTATTTTTATCTCATCTTGGGTATTTCTTTCCATGGTGTCTCATGTGTCCAGGATTGCAGAGGGTTATTATGGAACAGTTCTGTATTTGTCTTTAACAGCAGTCTTCAGGTTTCCCTGGTTCAAGCCAGCTTTTCTGTTGCTACCTCAGCTTGGGTTTCCTGCACTATTCATGAATGCACATTTGGCCCCCACTCTTGTGGACAGCTCAGTTTGGGAGGTATGTCATGTGGTGGTAATCAGTCTGCATTCTCCCCTAATTCTAAGGCTAATGGGAGCAGATATTCTAGAGTCCTTTTCACTTCAGCAAAGCTCTTCTGAGATCCTACCTCTGCTCAGCTCCAAAGCCATTGCACTTGGAACCTCAACTCCCCTTTCAGCTTAGGTATTAACATCCCAGCCCCTAAGTCAATTTCTGATTCTACTTCTCCAGTTGCCTGTTTAGCCTCACCTCTTGCTCACCACTTTTTAGTGTTCTCTTCATTTCCGGTATTTGAGGATTTTAATTTCTTAGTTTAGTTGCAAATTTCAAATGTTTTTATTATATTTTATTGAGCATTTATCTGTGTAAGGAGTGATGAGTGCTTTCCACATCAAGTTAGTCTGTCATAGTGATAAAAAGATAAAAAGTCTGGCAAAAAGAATTTTAAATCCCCCAAAGCAGAAGAATAAAAATCTCTCAGTAAAAGTATTGAAATTATTTGCTTCAGTATACTAACCTTGTTTATTCATTTGTAATGGGCCAGCATTGCCGTGTGGGTTGACATTTAGAAATTAATGGATAGAGCATTGAGTTGTTCAGTTGGTTCAGGTCCTGGCTTTGTTGCCTGCTAATTGCAAACTTGAGGAAATTGCTTAAGTTCTCTGAGCTTATGATTAGCCATAAAATTGGCATATTATTATTTGCCCTGCTTCATATGATTATTGTAAGGACCAAATGAGACAATGGATTTGAAAATGCTTTATTTTTTTATTGAAGTATAGTTGATTTGCAATGTTGTGTCAGTTTCTGGTGTACAGCAAAGTGATTCAGATATATATATATATTTTTTTCAGATTATTTTCCCTTATAGTTTATTACAAAATATTGAGGCTAGTTCCCTGTGCTATACAGTAGGTCCTTCTTGGTTATTTATTTTATAGTAGTGTGTATATGTTAATCCCAAACTCCTAATTTATCCCTCACCCACCTTTTCCCCTTTGGTAACCATAAGTTTGTTTTCTATGTCTGCAAGTCTATTTCTGTTTTGTAAATAAGGTCATTTGTAGCTTTTTTTTTTTAGAGTCCACATGTAAGTGATATCATATGATATTTGTCTTTGGCTGGCTTCCTTTACTTGGTATGATAATCTCTAGGTCTAAGTTGGAAAATGCTTTAAAACTTAAAACACATCATACAAATTTATAGTATTATTAATAGCAACGTCAAGGGTTGAAAACCATTAACACATTCATTAAGATAGTTTTCAAATGCTATATGAAGTATTATGGGATTTTTGGTTTGGTTTGGTAAACTGAAAAAAAACAAAAACACTGTATCCTGGTAAATGCTATCATTCTATGAAAATACCTACTAAGGGTACTACTTGGAAACATTCAAATTTTCTTGTGAAATTTAAGAGCAGCATTTGTACTGACAGGCAGTTATAACCTTAATAGACTATGGAATTCATCGTGGAGAGATACACTCTTAGCAGTTAAAAAACAGAGACTCGAACCTGGAAGTCATCATTTCATTTTGTTATTATGTGTTTTCTCAAACAATGGATACTGAAAGTTCAATTAATATTCTGTGAGGAAACATAAACTCTTTATTTAATGCAGAGAAGATGTCCTCATATTTGAAAATGTTGAGAACTACCAACCTAGCCTATGGTAGTACTCCACTAACTGGCTCCAAACCCTCCTTGTCTCACTAAAACATATTCTCTAAGACAGAAGGATTGTATCAATCCTCCATGATTATCAGTCAACTATGATGTCTATTGCAGAGTATCTGTGATTTACTAATGGTTATAGTACTAAGTTTGCAAATAATTTACTTAAAAGAAAATGAAAGATTGACTTGAGATGGCAGACTGATCATACACCTCTACCATTTACTCTGTATTAAATCTCATAAAAATACAGGTAAATAGATGTAGATAATAAAATACAGTTTAATAGCATTGGAAAACAGAGAAACTTCCTATCAGAAGAAATACTTTTTAAATAAATTCTGAAAGATATCACCAAGAACAAATGTTTGGAAAACAAAAATAAATGAAACAAAAGCCCAACCCATGTGGAGGTAACTGCTGGGGAGTTAAGTCTGATAGAATTACAAGCTTAGAGTCAGTGAATATTAAGAAGTGGAAAGGGCCCTGGTACATTTATCAATTTGGAAAATTAGGGAACTGCATGTGGAGCAGCAAATTAGTTATCCCCTCTTCTGTGTGCTAAGAAACGGGCAGCTGTGGTATGAACTGAATCATACACTGTAGCTAGAAAAGCAGGTGATGCCTAAGTAGCTACTAACCCCCAGGGGGATCAAAGAGCCCATCAAACAAATCATGCTCAGGTACTATCTGACTGCATATCCCAGCCCTGTTCCAAAGTCAGGCTATAGTAGACAGAAACAGCTTATACTGATAGGGATTTGGAAATATCATGCGTAAGACTGTACAGTTAAGAGTCACCACGGGCTTCCCTGGTGGCGCAGTGGTTGAGAGTCCACCTGCCGATGCAGGGGACACGGGTTTGTGCCCCGGTCCGGGAAGATCCCACAAGCCGTGGAGCAGCTGAGCCCGTGAGCCATGGCCGCTGAGCCTGGGCATCCGGAGCCTGTGCTCCGCAACGTGAGAGGCCACAACAGTGAGAGGCCCGCATGCCGCAAAAAAAAAAAAAAAAAAAAAAGAAAGAAAAAAGAGTCACCAAACATTTGAGAAAAAGTACAATACAAACAAAAATTAAGAAAGCGAACAAAAGACTTTAAGCATAAGTACAATATTCTAAGAGAGATAAGAGCAGCTTTTGTATCCATAATATAGGAAGAGTCTTATGTATTAAGGAAGCATGTATAGATCTTGGAAATTAAAAATACAGTCAAAAATTTAAAATTTTAATAGATGACCTAGCATAACAATGGACATGGCTGAAAAGCAAATTAGTTAGTAGAAAGTTAGTGCCAAGGGATTCTTGCATTACTTAGTGGTAAAGTACGATGAGAAGGATAATGAGAGAAAAGTTAAAAGACCTAGATGATAGATCCAAGTGTTCATTCTGTTAGTAGCTGTCCCAGAAGGAAAGAGAGAGAATGGAGGGGATGGAAATAACAGAAAAAGCTACAGGATAAAATTTTCCAGAATGGAAGAAAGATAAGAATCTTCAAACTGAAAGTATTTTAATTCTTTTCTCTCCAGTTGTGAAGTTTTAATCATTCTCTTTGTTGTACTGTTGTACTCTTGCTCAGTCTGATTTTCTTCTTTGTGTGATTTGTAGTTTTTGTTTGTAACCTTGCCTTTATCAGGGACTGTTTCTTCTGTGGATTGTGGAAATATCTTTCCGGGGGTGGGAGTGTGTGTTGCATTTGCTTTTGTCAGGCACCTCAGTGGTATCCCCAGCAGGATTATTTTTTATGTTAATTTTCTGTCATATGAGATGACCTGCATGTAAACTCATGTTTCAAATTGGAATGTGGTGCAAGCTTGAGGTTTTACTTTCTCGCAAAGATTTATTCATTATCTATAGCTCTAGGCAGAGGCAAACTTTCTTGCTAACAGTTAAGTGAGTGGAGTTCTTCCAGTATGCCTTGTACCAAGATAGCAGCTATTCCAAAGTTCTAGCTTTATGCAGGTTTCAATGCCATCTCTCTATTTTGGAGGCCATAAATTTCCATCTCTGTTCCAATGTGAATTAAAATTCAAGTTCATAGTTTTTTTTTTAAAATAGTGTACACTTTTTAAAAAATATTTTTTCAAGTCCCTAGCCTGTAAGACCTCTCTCCAGATCTGCTAGCAACCTCCATTCCCTTCCCCCACTCACATCAAAGCTTGTGTTATTGCTCCAGTTATATAGTATATCTATATGATGGAAGACTATGCTGCTGTTAAAATAATGAGGTAGTCTACATGTGTTGACAAGAAAAGATCTTCAAGATATATATTGATACATAAAATTAGCAAGTTCTTTATTTTGAAACATGAGGGTTTCCCTGTTTTGTGAGCTGGGCTGCATGTTTATTTATTGTTTCATTTTATTCAGCATTTCAAGGTGTTTGTAATGAAAGGGGTTCACTATTTGCCTTAATCTGCCATGTTGTAAGAACCAAAAGTTCCCAATACACAAATATTTAATAATGGCATTTATTTGTTTGCAGTCTATTAAAATGTCTTTAGTGGAGGAATAAAGATACACCTGTAGTCTTACCAGTACTATAGATAATAGTGTACAATGGATATGTTCCCATGGAAATTTGTTGGGCATGTAAATACTCTTTGGGGCAACAGAGGAATACTTCACCTACTTCCACTTGTGTGCAACATAACACAGCTTACAGTAGATACATTTTTGGCACACCAAAATGTACCAAATAGAATAACTGGTAGAATTACCCATACCAAACTCTGCCAAAAAGCAAAGGTTGAGTTAGTGCTAAAAAAAATTTAAATAAAATAGAAATCAATTTAGGAAATATTTTGATATTCTGTGTACTCATGCCTTTCAATTAAAAGTGTGTGTGTGTGGCTTCCCTGGTGGCGCAGTGGTTGAGAGTCCACCTGCCGATGCAGGGGACACGGGTTCGTGCCCCGGTCCGGGAAGATCCCACATGCCGCGGGGCAGCTGGGCCCATGAGCCGTGGCTGCTGAGCCTGCGCGTCCGGAGCCTGTGCTCTGCAGCGGGAGAGGCCACAGCAGTGAGAGGCCCACGTACAGAAAAAAAAAAAAAAAAAATGTGTGTGTGTGTGTGTATCTTGTACTGGGAGAAAGGTTTTTAGTTTTTACACTCTTAATTGTATATAGAAGGGTTCAAAGTTTTAGAATAAGGAGGAGAATTCAAGGTTATAGGAGAATGTTATCCTTAAATTGAAATTTTAATTATAGTAATAGTGATAATGTGATTACATTGATCACTGATCAATGTGTATGATCTCATGCTCAATATCCTTACGAAGTTACTATTATCCTAATTTTACAGATGAGGAAACTGAACTCTAGAGAGGTTAAGTAATTTACCCAAAGTCACACAGCCTCTATGTGGTGAAGCCCAAATTCCAGCCCCAGTTTGATTCTAGACCCATGGCTAGAAACAATCTAACATAGAAATATGTCTCATATCCATCACTCATTGGAGACCACACTTAAATTTTTGGTGTATTTTATTAACTTTTTTCATTTTCCCATTTACGTAAGTTGTCATTTTTGAGGTTATTGATAACAGAAAAAGCAAATGTGAGGGCCTGTATGATGATTCTGAAATCGTCTACATTCTAAGGACTATGTTTTTATTTGAAGAAGGTAGTTTATCCTGGTTTATCCTGACTTTTTATTGGTGGACTTAAAGAATCATGCCTGATGAGAAGAGCTTTTACTGCAGTTATTTGAAAGACGTCTGTAGTCTTCTCCCTTCTCTCAAGACTTCTGGGACATGTGTTGGCTGCCTCTCTGACGTCTGTTTCTGATAAGTGAGTTTTAGTCTCTAACAACTCCTGGGAATTTTGTCGGCAGAGACCGGGTGAGATCATTTTGCTTTCCGCTGAGTTTCCTTTCTCTGTTTTTTTGGACTGTTCTGATGAGCATGACCCTGGAGCATTCAGTAATACCTCTGTTCTCTTAGGAACTGTTGGCCTACTCCCTGGTTTTATCTCTGTCTGCACAAAAACTCCATGTCGCTGGAAAGGAAAACAAAGTTGACATTAACCAGGGCACACAAGTTGCTGGAAGATGCAGCTGTGACCTGAGTTCATGTATTAGCTCAAGTCCTGATTGAAGCAGGCATTTATTTCTCTGCCTCTTCATTGGCTGTCACCTTAGTTCGAAACTGAAGACGGAAGCATAATAATTATTGGTGAACCATTTAAACCAATTATGAACAAGGGTGCACCAGAAAATGAACAGGAAGGGAAAAACAGAAAGTCAAAGGAGCAGCATCTCATTATCTCCCATTCTCAATTTTTCTGTCATTTGAATTGTATGAGACTATTCATATCCAATTTCATTTCTTGCTCTGCAGGTTGCTATGGATACGATAGAAACTGCAGTTCATAGACCTAAGGATTTATGATTGCATCATAAACGTCTATTACTTCCAACAACTAATAGTTGTTGTGAAATGTTGTTATTATTAGCTATGGTGAAATATGAAAACAAACATCTGTAGTTGGGAAAAAATCCAGCAATTGACTATTACATTACTGTTCAATTTATAAAACTTATATGCATCCCCCTGCCACACACATACATAAGCATATCAAAAACTTTAGCAGGTTGCTTTGATATTATCTTAAGTGAATGATTTTAATAATTTGAACCAAATTCCAAAGACTGATCCAAAATTATGACATCATTCTTTAGTTTTGACTATGACATGTGGTTAAGATTTTATCCTCCTAATAACCATGTTAGTTTGTTTAAATCAACTTTGAGAAATATGATTATGACTTGAAAGGCTTAGAGTTCTACCATAAATCTATCCCATCATAAAGTATTAAGTAATTGATTCTAAATACTGACTTACCTTTCCCCGGATAGGCTCACTGGGTGTTTTCCTGGCATCATACTGATGTGAAAAAGAGATGCGTTCTATAAAATTCTTTTGGGGTTCTGCTGATGCATCAGGAGAGGCAAGTGGAACTAAGGGGAGAAAAGAGATTTTGTGAAGTCAGGGTAAAAGATTTGTATATGGAAATGTAATCAGTATTTATAATATTTTTGCTTTATCAAAAATGTTAACGAAACTAAATTCTTTTAAGTATGAAAGGTTACCTAAACACATCTAAATAATACAATAATAGATTCATCATTCTTTCTCCATGAAAAGAACCAAATCAAAACAACCAAATTAGCCCCACAGGTGGAATTGCTAGTAATTTTAAAAACTAATAATAATGTAATAATGGCTTTTAAAAGTCAACTGTTAGATCTGCTTCTTGCACATATGCCAACCAAAGTGTTAGGAAAAGCATAAGTACAATTTATTTGTCAACTTATTTTTACTACTGAAAAGGCTTTGAGAAATTTATGCGTAAGTTGCTCCCTGCTAGTACTGATAAATGAACTGGAAGATTCCAGGGCTACTGCACTTGAACACACAATTCTTTTCATTTCCCATTGACAAAGGCTCTGAAAATTTGTGAGAGTATTAAATTCTTTAAAAATCGCTTTTAAATAATCTTCCAATCTGTGTAATAGCTATATAGGGGTTCATTATATTGGTTTCTCTATGTTTAAAATTTTTAAAAATTTTAAAAACTCACTTTAGTTTTGCTTTTAGCACACTACGTTATGTAAGGAGTCAGAGTAACACCCAGTTTAGTGACATAAAATTCTGTCAAGGAAAAAATTAAAAATTTCTCCCTTTTATAGAAAAATATGTACATAAGATAATATGTACACCTACCATATCTATGGAGTGATAACAAGAAACTGATAACAGTGGTTGTTGCAGGGGGAGAGAATTAGCTGGCTGGAGGACAGAGGTGGAGAAGAGTGGATTCACTTTCACTGTTTTCCCTATTGTACCATTTGAATTTTGTACTGTATGCCTGTATTAACTATTAAAAAATAAAATTTAAATTGGAAAAACCATGACTTTAAAATTAGGGAGAATATATAAAAGGAAAAATATGTTAGTAAATTCACATTTATTAAGCATTCATGAATTTAATTCAATATTCAGACATTGATATAAACTAATTTTACTAGCTAGAATGATTATTCCAATATTTATACATTACATAATGTGAGAGGGCAGTCTTTTCTAGCTAGCAGGGAAAAATGCTAATTGATAACATTTCCTTGATTTCTAATTGAGATCAGATACTCAAAACTCATTTTCTACTTAATCATTACCTTTCTTTTAGGATTTGCTAGCACACAAAAGAGAGCAGGTGCCAAAGATTTAACATAAATTTGTGGACAACTATTACATTGAGAAATTCTAACCATAAGTTATATTTTTCCACCAAATCAGAAAAGACTATCAGTTTTGGGGTGAACACCATGGTCTGGCTCACAGAATGTTAGTGTTTCCAGGAACATAGTCTGATAACTCTGAATAAAATGAGGCAGGTCTAAATTTAGGCATTAATCAGGTGGGGTTAATGGAGTATCCAAAGCATGGGCTTTGGGATAAGATAGACGGGCTTTGGGATAAGATAGACGTGCTTTCAAATTCCAGCTCTACTGCATTTCCTAGTTGTGTCACTTTGGACAAATCACTTAACTTCAATGAGATTCAATTTCTTCTCCCTAAAATGGGAATAATAATAATTTGCTTTCAGAGCTGTGAGGATTAAAGACAATGTTTATAAAGTCTCTAGAATGCTAGGTCAAATTAGAAAGGGACTTCTAAGTTAGGCAAGGGGCAAGCTCTTTTGCATCCTGACAAAAGGGAAACCATGGAAGAGGAGAAGCATGAATGTGATGAACTATCAAAATGCTGGGAGAAAACCAAAGGGTTTAGTAAACTGCTATGAAGGGTTGGTGGCAGCTTGGGCTGGAGGGTAGGGAGATCAGATGTAGACAGTAGAGAATAGGTTGGGAGAGCTTTTAAAATCTGCTCTTGACTTTCTCCCACATTGCTTTGGGAAGATCACTGTTTGCCTCAGGGTGGCAGAAACTGGCAGCAACTGTCTAGCCATGTGTTTGGAGCAGCACAGAAATCCCTCCAGGGTAAGGAGCTGATGAAAATGGATGCATGCAGCCCCTTGGGCATTTCCTTCTCCAGCACTCTCAGAGCAATTGTCAGTGCTGGTGGATTAAAAACATCAAGAGATTGCCTTCTCTCGGTGATGCCTCTTTTTAGGAGTTTAAAGGGGAAAGGAGTGGAGCCCTGAGTAGAGGATTGGTCTCAAATAGGGACAACAAATGGAGATGGTCAAAACTGGTTTTGTTAGGCCTGACCCTCTCCAGCCTGACCTTCATCTTCTTTCCTTAAATTCATTGAGAGGTACACAAGCCAGACCCTGGTCTTTAGCCTTTGCCCACACAGGGCTGATAATTCCCCTTGGGGAATATGACCTAAGATAAACTAGAGAGACACTGTTAAAGAAAGACAATAAGATTTAAAACGTACACTATGTGAAGCAAAATTATTAGAACCTATGTACCAAGAATAAAATAAGCATAACAAATATACTCAAAGGTACAGGAAGTATTCTTAATATAAAGCAAGAATAAAAGGTCATAAAAAAGAATCATGTAAAATATTAGAAATAAAAATATAATAGTTGAAGTAGAAATGGTGAGATAAAAATAAGAGTTATGAACTAGAAAATCAGACTGAGAAGCTTTCCCAGAAGGAATCTGGAAAGGAGAAAGAAATAAAGATAGAAAAGCTAAGAGACATTGATAAAGATAGAAAAGCTAAGAGACATAGAAATACCAACACTAGAATCCAGGAAACCTAGAAGAAGAAACAGAGAAAAGGAAATGTTTAAAGAAATAAAGATGATAAATACATAAGAATTAAAGAAAGCCCAAAGACCTCAGATTGAAAGGGCTCACAGATTACCAAACAGGTAGCAGGGCCAGGAGTAAGATGAGGCAGGTGAAGCTCATGGGATGCAAAATGTAAGGAGGCACTTGCATGATCCTGGGAGTGAGTGCCTCCTTACAGTTTGCACCCTAGACCTCTCAGTTGACTCACTCTCCTCCCAGTCCTGTATGGTAGATAAGAAATAACTCACATGTAAGACACTTTATAGAGAAATTTAAGGTCATCTGAGACAAAGAAAAAATTCTAAATGTTTCAAAGAGGAGAGGTAGATTACTTACAAAGGAGTAAGAAGCAGATTTATATCAAATTTGACAACATTGGACACATAATAACTTATTAATATTTTTTAAATATTAAAGGGAAAAAACCTTTAAGCCTGGAATTTTAATATTTTAATATCCAACCAAACTGTCATTTAACCATGAAGCCAAAATTAAAAAATATTGGGAGGCAAAGAAGGCCTCAGAATATTTCCCCATAAACAGACCACTTCAAAAAATTTCTAGAGGAAGAACTCAAATAAGAATAGAAATAAATCAAGGAGGGTGCCTAAGGTATATGGAAGAAAATAACAAAACGTTTTGCCTCCTTAAAAAGACAATGACTAAAGAACAGAAAAATAAGTATTACACCTATAATAACTCAGAACTAAAATTCTACTGTTTAACATATTAATGGAGATTCTGGTGAATATTATAAAAAATGAAAAAAGTAGTATAATGATTGCAAAGGAAAAGAAAAAGCTGTCATTATTTGTAGGTAATATAATTACCTGAATAGAAAAACCACTAGAATCAATAATGAGAATAGGGCTTCCCTGGTGGCACAGTGGTTGGGAGTCCTCCTGCTGATGCAGGGGACGCGGGTTCGTGCCCCGGTCCGGGAGGATCCCACGTGCTGCGGGGGCGGCTCTGCCCGTGGGCCATGGCCGCTGAGCCTGCGCGTCCGGAGCCTGTTGCTCCGCAGCAGGAGAGGCCACAGGGTGAGAGGCCCGCGTACCGCAAAAAAAAAAAAAAAAAAAAGAGAATAAGGGTATAGCAAGGCAAGCAGATAAGTGTACAAAAATCAAAAGCATTTTGCTATAATAAAAATGACCTACTAGAAAACAAAAGGAAAAATAAGATACAGTCCCTGTAGGAATAAAACTATACAGTATAAAGTTTCTAGAAAGTAAGACTTCACAAGATCTCTATAGAGAAAATTTTTTAACTCAAAGACAAAAATTGAGCTGAATAGACTTTCCATTCCCTTAGATAGGATGGGATAGTATGTTACTGTAAAGGTGACAGTTTTTCCTAAATTAATCTATAATGTCAACACAACCCAATCAAAGTTCTAGCTGGATATTTTGAGAAATGTCATAAATTCCAAAATTGAAATGGAAAAATAAAGGTCCATAAATAGAGAGCTTAACTGTGAAAAGGAAGAGCAAAGAATGAGGAATTTCCCTATCAGATATTAAGACAAGCTAAAAATCTATATCATTAAAACATTTTAGTAATGATCCAAGGACTGAAAATTAACCTAAGGAATGTAACAGAGAGTTCAGAGACAGACTTATTCATATAGGGAACTGTAACATACAATTAAGGAGGTCTCCCAAGTTAATGACAGAAGTGTAGATTGTTTAGTAGATGGTATCCAGAAAACTTGTTCACTGCATGGAGAAAAATGGAATAGGTTCCCTATTTAATACTGCACATAAAGCTGGGCTATAGAGTTAAATACATAATTATGGAAGGTAAAATGATAAAACCAAGAGAAGAAAATGTAGGAGAATATTTTTGTGACCTAAGGGTAGGAAAACTCATCATAAACACCCAATGCACAAACCATAGGTGAAAACTTAATAAACTTGATTACATCAAAATTTATTTCTGTACACCATGAGCAAAGTTAACAGAGATGATAGGTTGGGAAAAAATATTTATAGCATGAAAGCTAAAAGGGATAGGACATCAGTGGGAATGGCAGAGTAAAAACCTCCAAAAAAACTGCTTCTCCATAAAAGCAATGAGAACATTGGCAAAAATAATCAAAATCAACTTTTTCAGAACTTTGGAAATTAACCAAAGGCTTGCAACAATCTGAGAAGCATTTATTCAAGAAAAATGGCTTAATCTCTGTAATAAAAGCAGGCCTTTGGCCCAGTTTTCATGCCCCTGTCCCCACCTTGTCATAAGCCTTGGAAACTAACAGCCCTGAATTTATGGTGAAAATCAGCAAGAAGCTTAGCAGCCACTGGAAAGAACCACTGGCTTTGGAACTTCCCACAAACATGAACTCAAAGAATTGTTATTTAACCTGGCTGGCAGTTCTTTGGAAACTCCATTCCTAGGGCTTGTCTTTATAGACAATGACTCAGCCTCTCTTAGTGTAAATAGCCTTTCCCCTAAAGGTATTTGTCAAAAACAATCAAGGGCAATTTTTTAACAGGGCAGCTGCCATTAATGGCAATAATAGTTGGGGCAAGCAATAAGCTGACCCAAACTAGAAACTTTTATGCCTCCTACCTGCGTAGAATCCAATGCCAGCAATTTCCCACACAGGAACCTGTCCTTGGACAACACAGGTCATATCCACCTACTATAAGGAAAACTTAAAGTATGATGAATTAAATTCTCTCACTTTGTCTTAGTGAGAGAAATGCATAGAGCAAAATCTCTATCATCATTAAAAGCCCTCTGTAATGATAACAAAAATGCCTCGCCATAAACTAGATTTAATACAAATAGTATATTGCATATTTTTCATATAGGGTAACAAAGATTGGTCACAGGGTAACTTTTTTTCAAAACAAATACTTTAATACCTTACTAATATTCAAAACCAGTATTCTACCAACCAACACAGTTCTTCTAAAATAAATATTCAGTAAGTCTTTTAATTTTGGGAAGGTTTGGGATTAAATGTAGAGATGATAAAGCAAATACATTTAAATCTATAATTTGTTATGTAATATGTCAGAAGAAAATTTGATCTGATAGTTTTCTAGTGTTGACAGTTTTAGGGAAATATGATTAAGTTTATAAAGAGTATTAAAATGTTTGACATATATGTATTTACTATATTTATAGGTTTAATTTATTAGATTTACAAGAATTTTTTAATTGGGGAAGGTTTTTTTTTTTAATTTAATTTTATTTATTTTAAAAAAAATTTTTTAATGTATCAGGGTCTCATTAGCTCTTATTACAAGAATTTTTTAATTGTTTGGGAAGGTTTTGATGGTCAAAGTTCTACATTTTCCTTGTTAGGTATTTAAAGTGTTAAGAGGAAAACAGAATATAATTAAATCACCAAATGCATTTTAAAATATTAATGGAATTTAATTGACTATGTTTGTAAATAAGTCATTGTTAAGGAGTATTTCATTTGTTCAAGCTGAGTTAAACACCAAAGAACAAGTGAAACTTACTATTCTAATATTATACAATATTTAAAAATTAAGGGCTTAAGGAAATATTTTTAAATTTATAATGTTAAAACTAGAATATTAATTTAACCATAAATAAATATCTCTTTCTGTATGCAAAGACTCCCATAGAACATAAAAAATCTTCTACTGAAACAAGTTACCTTCAAAGGATTAACAACTGGACTGCTTTCAGACCTGACATAACAATAGAATCCAGATGACAATGGAATAATACCTTCCTAGTGTGAAAGCTAAGTAACTATGAATCTCGAATTCTATACCCAGCTATACTTTCATCTATTAGTGAGGGCAATTTAAGGACCTTTTCAGACAAAGAAAAATGAAGAGTTGGCCATTCCTAAACTCTCATGGAAAGGACTACTTAAAGACATTGAAGTAAGGTGTTACATTGGTGACCCCAGAGAATCAGGCCTCCCAGTATTTGCATCCTTGTACAGTCCCCTTGTGAATGTGCACTGGCCTTGTGATTAGCTTCAACCAATAGGATGTGGCAGAAGCAATACTATGCCAGTTCCATCTACCCTGCTGGAGAAACCACACGCAGAGACCAAACGGAGAAGGTCAGGCCCAATCATTCCAGTGTCCCAGCTGAGTTCAGTTCCCAGACGACCTACCAACTAAATTCAGTCGCTCAAGTGCTCACCAGCAAGAATGGCCAAAGAACTGCCCACCTGAGCTCAGCCCAGACTGCAGAATCATGAGCAAATAAAATGATTGTTGTTTTAAGCAACTAAATGTTGGACTGACTTCTTATGCAGATAACAAACAGAAAGACTTCAGAAGGAAGTCAATTAAATCAATTAAAATGAATCATCTTTTATATAGTGATCTAGAACCTCCCAGAATCTTGAAAATAATAACTTAAAAAAATATCTTCATGGGGACCAATAAAGGGGCAAAAAGGTAATCTAAACTATTATAGAAAGAAGTTCCTTACCCAGACATTATACCTATTAAAAGTAGACATAACTACCATGTTCATTTATGCAAATATATGTGATTTTTAAAGAAGCCCACAGTAGTGAAGATCATCTAAGTGGGAAAACATCAAAGAAGATATTCAAGTTCTTGGTGGTTACTCTACTTAAGAATTCAAATCGGACCCAAAATAATTACTTAAAAGAAGCCTTGTTAGATGAGGCTTACAAAAAGTAAGCCAAAGTCTATGAAGAATGTTTGAAATTCACTCTCTGTTTCTTGGAAACTTCTAATTAAAATAGGAATTTTCCAAACAAGGATACACCAAACAAGTTGGTGTCTAGCCATCTATATTTTATCAACAAAGCCAGGATTTATTCAAACACACAACTTGTTCCTCATATTGATGCGGATTTAGCAGCTTTTGTTTTGAGAAATTTTCTTAACTTTTCATTTGTATCTACTTAAAAAACATTTATCAGTATTATTTTTCTATTAGAAACCCCATTCTTCTAAGTAGTATTTATTTTCATCTTACATAAACGGATTATTAATGTAAAAATAACAGTACAGGTTTTCACAATACAGTGAAAAAGAGAAACTTGAATACAACTGTAGCAAGAAATCATTGTTATGTTATACCTTGATGCAAAAGAAGCAACACAAACTAAACCTATTTTAGAAAAATATTTTTAGCACCGTATCTGTATTCACAATTTTAAAGAATGTTAAAATATCAAGTAATTGATAAACAGCCAAAGTTTTATTTAAGTATGAAACACCTCCCTTACCAATTAGATCAGCTTTTCCAATTTATAAAGTTTTATTATATAAAACCCAAAGTGAACACTCATTCTTACAGGGACTCAGATATGATGGAGCATAGCCATTTGTTGAACTGACCATGGATGGCAGCCAGGAAATTGTGTGGTGGTACAAGACATAAAGGGCACTTTCATTATCAGTACAAGATGACATTGCTGAAATGCCAAAAACCAGGCGTAATTAAGTGGGCTGATGGAACAGAATGACTATGAGATGACTTTTGCTATTAATGCATGTTTATATACACATTTTCTGTCTATATGCATATATGTATACACACACATATATACATTAAAAATCTGGCATATACAGACTAGTTTATGTACTAGTTATACTAGTTATAGTTTAAATGTTACATAAAATATTTTCTTTTAAATATCATTCTCATCTAGTACCCAAACACCATCTAAAATATGAATAAATTGCAGGTTTATATTGTGGTGTGTATATTAGTTAAAATTACATTATGACTTTAATCTGTTGAATAATATGTAATTATCATTAAACTAATCAATAAATATTTGTTGAGTCTGGGCGTGGTGGTAGTACCTGGAATATAATAATGATTTTGGCAATGAGAAATACCAGTAAAAGAACAGACAGAGAGAGAGAGAGGAAGAAGATAGTACAATGATAGTAAAGAAATTAAAAGGGCTTAAAGCCTTAAGGAAAAAAGAGAACTAAATGCAAGCAAAGATATTAACAAATTTGGAGGCTGGAAAGCAGATGGATAAGTGGCAATTGAGTTGAGTAGAGTCCAGTAAACTGGAAGCTAAGGGCTTGCGGAGGAGGGGGGGGTGAAAATCAAGCCAATTCATGCCACAGCCTTCCAGTGAGGCTCGGGAATTGGAGGCATCAGACGCTTCTGAGGCAGGGAGCATGGGAAGTGGTACAAGTCGAAGCTGTAAACTGAAGATTGTTTGAGAGACTCCCAGATTTTCTGTCCTCCACTCCAGGCAGAGGCTTGGAGGATTCCTCTAAGGGAAAATTGACAGACCTACAGACACTGATTATGGTTGTTCCCTTATGAAATGACCGGGCCCTGCCTGATCATCCTAGAACAAAGCCTATCTCTCTGTCTCATCTTCCATCACATCCCTTATTTGAACTAGAGAAGAAACAACTGCTCCTTATGAGAAAGTACTGAGACCTGACTGGTTAGTTAACAAAAAAAGTCAGTTAAGGCAAAGAATCATAGAAAATTATGTAAACCATACTTATTTTCCTTTAACCAGTTCATTCACCAAAATTTTATTGAAGTGCAAAGGCATTTTCTTTGAGGAAGTGCCTGTTGGTTGGAATTCCACTTTATATTTCTTGCACAAACCACACGCCTAATGTGTCCTTTTCATTTTCCGTTTCTTTAACACAGAATGGAAACTTAAGGATGCATTTGAAGGAAAATGAGTACAGCGTCTTTCAAGATTTAAAAAATTCCCTCTAGCTCTTCTTTTATAGTTATTTTACCCATGCTTAATTAGCATTTTTAAAGTTAGTGATTAACCTTTTAGCAAGTCTTTGTAAAGTATTCAACTTTGAATGTTTTATAGAAACAACTGCTTTTTTTCTTACTCAGATTTTAATTTATAATATGTAATTAAGTTATAGAAATACAGTAACAAGTACACAGGCATAAATTGGTTCTGAAACAAGCATGACTTTCAGAAAGTATTCTCTACCTCCTTGGTCTGAGTTATGTGCCCCTTCTCTAAATCCCCATGCCAAGCTATCAGGAGCAATAGGAGGCTTAGGTAGATTTGGCAGGTCAAATAGGACCATGTAGGCCATGGCAAAGAATTTGAAATTTACTCTACAAACAGTGAGAAGTAGCTAAAGCCTCCAAAGGGGAAGAGTGATGTCCTTCATGTTTTTAAAAGATCTGTCTGATGATGGTGTGGAAAACATTATGGAGGAGGAAGAAAGGAAGCAGGGCAGTAGTGGCTTCACTACATTCGTAAGATAATTTGGGATAGAATTTGGAGATAGATGTGTCAAGATGGATTGGCTGTAGAGGGTAGGGAGTTTTAGAATGACTTCTAGGTATCAAAACTTGAGCATCTGGGGGAATAGAAATGACATTAATTGAGATGGGGGGATAGGTTTGGATGGGCGAAATGAAATGTTCTATTCTAGCCATGTTAAGCTTGAAAAGGAGATTAGTTATCCAAGAAGAGATGTTAAGTAGTTGGTTGGATATCAGGCTTGAAGCTCAGGAAAGAAGCCAGGGCTGGAGAGAGAAATTGGTACTTGTATTAACTCCTTTGACTTCAGCCTTAATCTTCTATTCCGTGTTTCATCTATTTTGGGTAGTCTCTCTTGAGGACTCATATGTTAAATAGTGATATTAGCACCCTTCTCTTCTACTTCCCATCT
Source organism: Pseudorca crassidens (assembly GCF_039906515.1). NCBI lineage: Eukaryota > Metazoa > Chordata > Mammalia > Artiodactyla > Delphinidae > Pseudorca > Pseudorca crassidens. The sequence goes on from NC_090309.1 coordinate 46,017,611, forward strand.
TCTGTCAACTGTATATTTATTTTTCTTCTTAAAGCTGATAACATAATTCTGATCTGTAACCATATTTAAATTTTCCATATTGTGTCTATAGAATAACGCTAAAAGTTAACTACTAAGTAGCACTTACAATACAATTCCGTGAATTTTGTTCTCTTAAGAGCCAAATGTTGTGCTAGGACTATATTTCTTTCTCAGTGGGTCCAATGCCCAGTGCCACTTGGGGAAGAAAAAGGTTCTAGTGTACACGTCAAATAAATCCTCTTTTCTAGGTTAAAAATGATTTCCCCTGAGACCTTTGAAGACATTAACTCCACTGTGCTCTTCCATCCGTGTTGCTTGATTCCATATACTTATTCCTTAGGTGGTGACTTAGTTTTCTTTTAATGGAAACTTCTGGAATCTTCTCTTTATAATTATTGTTTTGCAGTTTCATAATGATGTATAGGTGTGTATCTTTTTTCCCTTCATACACTCAGTAGACCCTTTCAATGGCTCTTCTTTATATTGGGAAACTATCTTCCTATTATTTTTCTAGAGGCTGTGTAGAGTACTGGTTATTTTTACAGGTACTAGAGTCAGACTAAGTTCAAACACCAATTATTTGCTGTGTAGCCTTGGGCAAATTATTTAAACTCTGTGCTTGCTTTCTCATCTGAAAAATGAGAGTATTAATAGTATTACTATACTATTATATGCCATAGGGTTGGTGTGGGAATTGAATGAGTAAACATTTAGAAAGTTCCATGGCAAGTACCTGGCAAATAGTATATGCTTAATAGATGTTATGTGTGGATATAATTATCTTGCCTTCATTTTTACTCTTTTCTGGAGCTCCAGAAAAGTTGGACCTCCAAGACTGATTCTCCATTTTGCTTTTATACTCTCATATTTTCTAAGGTTTTGTGTGTTGTTGTTTTATGTTCTGTGATATTTCCTTGATTTTACCCTCCAGACCTAAAAAAAGTATAATTTGGCATAATTCTAATCTTTGGTTGTCCATTCATAAATTAAGAATAGGATAGGAGACCAGTTTGAAATACTAAAGTAACTAGTGTGGTAGTTGACATCTAGCTGAGACAATGGGCTCTAGCATTCTTAATGTTGGGAGAGGGTAGAGTGCTCATGACTGGAGCAGTTATTTAAGAAACAGACTTTCAAATAACCCTCTGATTCTCCCCTCCCCCGTTTCTGTTATGCTTTGTCTGCTGACTGAGCCTTCAGATACTTTTGTTTTTTTTCAGGCAGAATGGCTCTTCACTGCATCTCCTTCTGTATATTCTAGGCTATTGCTTCTTCGCTCTTTTTTATCCGTCAACAGTCTTCCATTCCTTCTCAAAATCCAGAAGGCTCTTCCTTCCATTCTTTATGGGTCCCTTATGGGTTGACTGCTTTGCTGTCATTCAATAGGGTCTTGGGAGGCAGGGGATTTAGATGTTTGTGCTCAGTCTACCATCTTGAATCAGAATTGGAAACTTTATTACCTTTCTAAAAGAGACGCCATTGTTATAGACTATCTAATAGTTGGCCCTTCCTATTAACTACCACCCTTGAGGTAGAAATCATGTTAAATATGACCATTTTCTAATATCCTGACCTTCAATCTAGCTTCCCTTTGTATCCTTAACTAGACTGGCCAGTCACAGAGGCCAGAAGGCTAAAACTGAGGGACTGTTGACGTCTAAAAGTAATCCTTCGCTGCCTACTGTCGTGTTCAGAAAATTTGATGTTTATCTCATGAACTTTTGTATGGGGTGAGAACAGAGCGGGTATTCAATAAATCCATTTTTGTTTGGACTTGATCCTGCACTTCTTTAAGACTTGCTAAAAATTCTACTCCTGCGGTAGAGATGAGTAGTACTGGGTTAAGAAACAGATACAACTTGAATAAATGTGAAAGACCTAGATTATTATAATGACATTGTCAGGTAAAACAAATTTTAGATCTCAAAATGTATGAATACTGTATAGAACAGTATTTCCTAAATTATGTTTTGTGGGATACCAGTCATGTGAGATGATCTGAAAAAAGGTAAAGTTGTCAATATTGGGAAAACATAGCATTCTTTATCCCTCTTCTTGGAAATTCATTATGCTTATGCTTAGAATAAGGGTTTTAAGAGTTCTGTAGTAAAAAAAAAAAAAAAAACCACAAAACTGTTTAACTTTATAAATTCAGTTTTTCCAAAACTTATTTGACTTCCCCTGTTTTTTTGAGCAGTAGCTATAAACATCATAAAAACTCGTGCCCCTCATCAGAAAATCTACAAACAACAAATGCTGGAGAGGGTGTGGAGAAAAGGGACCCTCTTGCACTGTTGGTGGGAATGTAAATTGATACAGCCACTATGGAGAACAGTATAGAGGTTCCTTAAAAAACTAAAATTGAATTACCATATGACCCAGCAATCCCACTACTGGGCATACACCCAGAGAAAACCGTAATTCAAAAAGACACATGTACCCCAATGTTCATTGCAGCACTGTTTACAATAGCCAGGTCATGGAAGCAACCTAAATGCCCATCGACAGACGAGTGGGTAAAGAAGATGTGGTACATATATACAATGAAATATTACTCAGCCATAAAAGGGAACGAAATTGGGTCATTTGTAGAGACGTGGATGGATCTAGAGACTGTCATACAGAGTGAAGTAAGTCAGAAAGAGAAAAACAAATACTGTATATTAACACATATATGTGGAACGTAGAAAAATGGCACAGATGAACCGGTTTGTAGGGCAGAAATAGAGACACAGATGTAGAGAACAAACATATGGACACCAAGCGGGGAAAGCGGGGTGGTGGTGGTGGTGGTGGTGGGATGAACTGGGAGATTGGGATTGACATGTATACACTAATATGTATAAAATAGATAACTAATAATAACCCGCTGTATAAAAAAATAAATAAAATTCAAAAACAAACAACAAAAACCAGTGCCCCTCCATGCACACTTTGAAAAATACTGCTCTATAGTGTTGCCTAACAGTTACAATTTTTAAAGTTTGCTGGCAATAATGAGCAGAATGCTACTAAATTTCTGACTTGGAAGCTGGTGTTATCAATGAACATTACAATTTTTATTATGTTGTATTAAACATATTTGGAGCTAAGTTATCCACTAGGAAGGGATAAGGAGCAAACTTGTCAAGGGCTGCACTTGCTGCATGTATATTTTCAACTCCTGTAGAGGACTAATTTTCCCAGGAGGTGCAAGCACGTATAATACATCTTAATTTGATAGCAGTAACCTGAGACAGTGGAGAACTGCTAACCTTACCTATTCCATAAGAAGGCTTTTGCAACTTGCTGTATTTGACTGGAGAAACAAATGGACATGTTGGTTTTTTAAAGTCACTCCTCTGGGTGCTCTTAGTGTCATAAGGTGGTTGGCAGGGATTTTCCAGTCCTTTACCATGTGACCACCAGTCACCCTTCATGGAAAAAAAAATGGAAACACAAAATTGGATACTGTAGGACATTTTCATTTTCATGTGTTTGATGCTCAGTAATTTGATTCAACAAGTTATTGGATTTTCTAGTACTAAAATAGAGTTCTGAAATCTAGGACTAAATATATTTTCATAAAGACTGTATTTCCTAAGAGGCACCTAAAAATGCATTATCATATAATTTTAGCTAAAATACAGCTGCTAATTTCTTAAACTACCTTCTGTCAACAGATGGAATGGTAAAAATCAACAAAATAGTTATGTTTCTATGTTTTGTACTACCATTTATATATATATAAGTATGCATATGTACACACGTATGCATATAGTAAACGTGATTTAATCAAAAACTTATATTCTATACTTTTCATTATGGTAATACAAATAATGTATTATCATCTAAGATGGTGGTTTTCAAAGTTTTTAGTCCATGATCCACACCATGAAATACATTTTATGTCATGCAAGAGTACCCACTGCATACATATACATAAAACTAGAGGTTTCGCAAAACAATACTTATTCTTACTACACGCAGTGCACTTGGCTATTTTTCTATTATATTACTTTTCTATTTCATCTCATAATGCTGGTTGCAGTCCACGTTGATTTATAACTCACTAATGATTCAGTTTGAGAAACTTTGTTCTAAGCAGAAATATCTCCAGTGTTACTGAATTTCTGATAATAAAACCTGAACTAAGTATGCAGGAAATGAAGACTCTTCATTAGCACGTTTGATCTCTTAGAAGTTCAGAAAGCAGTGAGGTGAATTGTTACTCAACTTAGTACTGACTAAAAAAAAATTTTTAAATCTGGTTGATAAGGTAGAAGAGAACCTTGGGAAAAGGGAACTTGACACCTCAGAGTCCTTGGATATTAGAGAATGAAAGTAACCTTGGGTATGTTCCAACACCTACCTGGGGCTTTAAGGGAAGAGATCAGCCTTTTAAAAGATCAACTGTGATTGCATTGTCAGAGACTTTAAAATATGATTCAAGGTGGATAAATATGAGATTCTAATAAGTTAAATTCTGAAAATACAATTGAAGCTACATTGATATAAAAAGAAGGAGGCATCTAAAGAAGCTTGTGTGGCTACATAGGCAGTTAGCTTTCAAATGAGCTTAGTTTTCAAGGAGACAGGTGTGTGTACAAGCGGTGCACAAAATCAGATTCAAAGGAGAAACACTTTAATGGAGTCAGCTTGTCAGGAGACTGTCAAGAAGCTTAGAAGAGATTCATGAAATATACCAAGCAGCAAAAATAGGGTGTTCAGTGGGAAAAAATTCTGTTGCAGCAAGAAATCAAGGAAAGGCTTAGAATTTGGAGAAGAGTACCCTGCTTAGAGCTGAAAGTCAGAGCTATTCAACTTTAGGTGCTTCATTAAGGGAAGTTATCTTCAAACTGAAAAAGATGGGATGGACATGAACCAAAGAGAGCACTAAGCCCTGCACAGATGAAGACAGAGTCAGAACTAACTTTGCAACTGGAATTGAGGGCCAGTTTCCAGGCCAATGACAACCTGTAACCAGGGGTAAAAATGAATGTTTGCAGAAATCACAGAAATGTAGGAAGTGGGGAATTTTGGAGAGTAGGAAAGATCAGCCAATGCCTCATTTTTCAGAATGGACTTAAAGGTGAATTACATCTACTTGATGTAGATCCTAGGAATTCTAGAACATATCACTACACAGATGGTGTCTTCTCACTCTCTGGCTCAAAATAGTCACGTCTTACTGTTGTCAGAGTGCCTGCTTCTTGCAGCTCTTCCCTACTCTGTGATTACCACGGTGCTTATTATGCTCCAAGGTCTAGGCCTTTTCTCACTTATTCTCATCACAATTTTATGAAGTGGGTACACCCACTGTACAGATGAGAAAACTGCTGGGAGATAAAGTAACTTCCCCAAGGTATATCACTAACAGGTAGCAGAGCCGCCTCAATTCAGTCCGTCATTCGTCTGTGCATGCCTCTGATTTCTGTGCTACATTGCTATAGGAAATCTGCTGTGGAAGGCAAAGCCAGATAAACACAAATTTATTTAAATTATTTCAAAAATAAAAATAAAGAGGCTCTAAGTAAATATCCTGAGAAATCCTCTATGACAAGGTTTTAAGGCGTACTCTTTATATCTTCTTTTGTTGATCTGAAACTTATTTTGCTAACATCCAGGTTACTGGAGAAGTGACTCTGGAGTAAGTGAACCACGATGTCTGGCAGACTTCAATTATTTTCTTAAACAAGAGTGTAGTGCAAAAGCTACCTTAAAGCAGAGATAATTCACCTTTCAAGAAGACTGGAATTTAGAATTTTACCAAAATGGTCTCTTTGGTTTCACAAATAACGTATAAAGGAAATAATGAGCAGTTTTTTCTGAAGTGTGATTGATGACTTCAAGACCCTTATAGTCGGTGAGTGTTCTGATTAGTGTTGTCAATTGGATGCATCTTCACTTCAGGAGAATGAAATGCTACAGTTCAAAAACTGTTGTGTTTATCTTTTCTATTTCTGGATAGTCTGCCCTATGCCTGAAAAGTCTGGTTCCTTCCTGGAAGAGAGTGTGTATGCACCCAGGCACATGTGCGTGCCTTTTTGGTCCAAGCATTTGCTCAGAGAGATTATAAGACAAAAGGTAAAGGCAGAGGCTTATTTTTTTCCTTCACCGCACACTGAAGAGAAAGACTAAGAATAAAAATGTACTGCTCTGTGTACCATCACTTACATTGGATTGAGAGGTGCATGTGGAATTATTTATGATTAAATAAACCAAACCAGGAAAGGTCCTCTATGTTATTGCTTTGCCTAGGTTTTGAGGGTCAGACCACATCTTGCAGATTGTAGAGGGGGTTCTGCCTACAGAAAGAGTTGTTCCCAAAACGTTGCACCCAGAGAGAGGATGAAGTCCTCCCTTCCAGGCCAAAGCCTGTCTCTTTTCCTGCTGCAGGATGACCGTCCCTGGGGCTCCATGGTAGGGAGGTGCCTGGTGATTCCTGATGGCAAGGCTCCCTATAACCCCGGCTGCTGGAAGGCCTAAGAGCCATTGTGCTGTGGGCCCCTTAGTCACATTCGGAAACCACCGTGAGGCACTCTCTACGTTACACTTCTGTCAGCCCTTTGCCTTCAGAAATGCACCAGTAAACATTACTTACTTCCATTCTTTGGGAAACTAAGGGAGAATCCTAGGGGAAATGTAGTAAAAAGTGGGGTATCCTGGAGGGACCAGTTAAGAGAATATAAGAGGTGGTGTGCCAAGCTCTATGGCGCCCTGGCCAAGATGGCTGCTGCTGCTTGTGGCGGTGTGGTGATCTGTGGACATCAAATTACACTTTATGGATTCCTAGGGAAATCTGGACTTTTGACAACACCTTACACATAGAGTATCATATTTTTTTAATGGAGCTCAGTGGCTTTAAAAAATTTGCTGTGTTATAGCAAACACTAGAGTTACACTGTATCTACGTTCCTCTATGTTTTGTTGTGGACCAGAAAGAACGCTGAAAAATACCTCTTTTTAAGCAATTCATAATAACAGTTATTCCTGCACTGTGTTCTGTGGAACACTGGTTCTGCAGTATATTAATAGGTGTTATATAAAAGAGGTTTCCATAGTTAAAGAAATTTGACGAATACTGAGTTAAACAAGTTAAACAAGTTTACCACAGGATTTCTCAGGAACCTTTATCTACTAATGTGAATTGTGAAGCTCTGAGAAGGGTGTATAAAAATACAGGTTTTCCAAAACATATGTGACTTCGGAACTTTATTTTATTGAGCACACTGGCAAGGACTAGTGCTCCAAAAAAATACATTTTGGAAAATACTGACCCAGTATAATCTTTTTTGAAATATCAATATTTACTAATATTTAAAAACACAAAGACAACCAAATTAGTTTTCATTGGAAATAACTGAGCTAAAGCTCCTTTTTACTTCTTTTAGCACCACCAATTTTATGTCCCTATGTAGAACTGTATAATTGATTATTTCACTTAAAAATCTTGTAAATAAATAAAACCGACCAATCTGGTATTCTAAAGATATTATCTTAGCAAAATACATAAGACAACAGATATATGTCAATTGAAATATTTAGGCAACTTTATTTTCTTTACTTTTATTTTAAAGCCAGTATTACTATAAGCCAGTTAATTTTTTTAAACCAAGCTAACCTTTAAAAAGAAAACTGTCATCTTAAATAAAAGAACAAAGTTTACAAATATGTGAAATGAGCATTCTTTATTACTCCTTGGGTACTTGGAAATGAGTACATTGAAGGGTTTTTTGTTGTTGTTGGAGGGGGTAGGTTTAGTTTTGTTTAAGTATGTCCATTCCCTTCACTCCACGCCCAATGTGAACACTTAGCTCTGTGATGCATCTTTGGTCTTTGTACCTCCTTGTTCAGCCCTCCTTGTTCAGCCACTGTGAACCTCTCTTACCTATCCTCTTACTTCATTTCAAACTCACTTTCACCACCTGTTTAAGGTCTTTGACTCATGGAGCTTTGAGCACTAATAAACAAAGATTCTACTGCTGCTATCACCCAGTCTTGTTGATAGAGCAAGCTACTAACACTTCTGTACATTTATTTTTTTCAAGACACCTACAAAGTAGGAACAAGAGAAAATTAGATTTATTTTTAAATTTCTTTATGTTTCATATTTCTCTTCTCAAACCAGCTTCTTTTCCTTATGGGGTTCAGGATGGGTTAACAGTTTGGTTTAAACTTGGCCTTGAACTAGAGCTCAGGAGAGTCATTCATTAACTTTTGCAAGAATTATGAGGACTTCACTAACCTGGATTTCTGTACCACATTTATTTCCCCCAGAGGCATGTTCTATCAATATCTTTTAAATGCTCAATAATTATTTGTTTACAAAACAAAAGAGCCTTAAAACTGCCCTTGTAAGGGTTTACTACATGATATGAAAGCATATTTGACTACAGGAATTTCTGCCCCCAAAAGCTCTCATATTCACACACAGGGCCATGGTGTGCTGTTTCATGACAAGAACAGTTGATGTTATCAGTGTAAAGAGAGCTCATGAAAAGCAATCTCCATTTAAATGTTGAGTTAAATCACAACTACATCTAACCTTACATGGCAAAAGGGACTTTGCAGCTGTGATTAAGGATCTTGCTAAGGAGAGATTATCCCCGATTCTCTTCTTCTGAGGACCCCAATATAATAACAAGGGTCCTTAGAAGAAGGAGGCAGGGAAGTCGGTCATAGATTTGAAGACAGTATGTTGCTGGCTTTGAAGAAGGGGCCATGAGCCAAGGCAGGCAACCTCTAGAAGGCGGAAAAGGCAAGGAAATGGATTCTTTAGAGCCTCCCGAAGGAACCAGCTCTCCCAATAGACAATGAGATTGATTATGTACTTTAGAGCTTCAGAACTGTTGAGAATAAATTTGTGTTGCTTTAAGCCAGTGTTCAAGTTTGTGGTAATTTGTAACAGCAACACAGGAAATTAATACAATAAATTATACCTCAACGAACCTGATTCAAAAAAAAAGAATGGAATATATTTAATATGATAGTGAATAAAAGTGTGATTTGTCTAAACCAACAGTCCTGGATCAGAAACATGACTGTGACATTTGCTTACTATGTAATCTCAGGTATGTTAATTTACTATATTAGAGCATGTTATCATCTAAACTATTTCCAATAATACCTCCTAGAAGTTGTGCAGATTAAAGGATATAACTTATACAAAACACTTAGCTCATTCCTAGCACTTCATACACTTTCAATTAATGGTAGCTATTTTATAGAAAGTATCTGAATTACTGAGTATCATGGGAAATTTTTATATTATTTGTCACAAATACAATATTAGAGATTTCTTCAATAACCCCTCCTACCCACAAGCACCGCTGAGTGACTATAATCTGACCCGATCTAGAAAAACAATTATTTGGATTCCTTCCCTATATATATATATATAGTTTGTATGCAAAATTATCAGTGAGGATAGTTCCAGCATACTGCTTTTAACTATTGGATTATAAAAAATATTAGTCTGAGATCTGTCACATCCTTTAAGTAGTCTGTGACAAAATTATCCTGCAAAACACTTCTGAATCTAAATCTATATTTGTAAATAATGAACATGAATCCAACCTGATCATCTGGTTCGTTTTTGGGATCTATGTAGGGAACTGGTTCATTGTATGTTCTTACATTTGTGTTAATGAATTTAGCATAATATACATGTCCTCTCCCAACACATGGTTTTGAATGTTGAATACTTTTTCCAGGCTTTTTTTCATGTTTCGTTTCTTCTTTTTTTTCAGTTACATACAGTATACCAGCATCTTCTATTTCATGCTGTCTGAAAAACAGAATTAAATAGTATATCATTTATCCAATGAGCATTTCAGTGCTGAGTCGTAATTACATAAAATTAGATTTAAATATATTTCAAGTGTCAAGACAATTTAGGCTTTATTAATAACTATTAGGGGCTGGTGCAATTAAAATTTGGGAGGGTATCCTGTCATTCGAAATTATATAAAAGATAAAGAGATTTGTGTTAATAGTGATTATTTATTACCATATACCAATGTAGTGTACAGATTCATTTGCTTGGAGTTAAGAAAGAGTAGTGATTTGATCATTCTTACAAATTATGTTTACAGTATTTATTCATGTGCCTAAGTTACATGCTAATCTTAACTCATCTTCTTTAAGAGTTAGTTACCTAGGGGCTTTCCTGGTGGTGCAGTGGTTGAGAGTCTGCCTGACAATGCAGGGCACACGGGTTCGTGCGGGTCGGGAGGATCCCACATGCCGCGGAGCAGCTGGGCCCGTGAGCCATGGCCACTGAGCCTGCGCGTCCGGAGCCTGTGCTCCGCAACGGGAGAGGCCACAGCAGTGAGAGGCCCGCGTACCGCAAAAAATATTTAGCTATCTGGACAAGGATAACTAATTTTAAAGGCTCACCTGGCAAACTTATAAAAGCTACCAAAAGAGCACTATTATTTATCTTTTCAGGAAAAGACCACTGTGCAGACATCAGAATAGCTAATTCAATTTCATCATTTTTTCCTTCTAATAACTACCCTGGAAGAAAAATAAAAATTATTGAAATTTTTAAATGTTAAAAAATATTTTAAAAGGAATAGTTTATAAATGTTTTCTCCTTTTAAATAAGGAGTAACAGGAGTATTTTAAAATTTTGCGTACTTGAAAAGTAAAGGAAGGTAAGAACAAAATATTTGAATTTAGATTCTTTTTACATAGAAATTTAAAAAATCAAAGCCCTGACCCATGGAAGGTGAGTGAATAAGATTCGAAATTTATAGAGAAAGTGATTAGTTCTGTTTTGCCTTGTCCATGGCCCTACCTTACTTCAGACTAAAGCAGGTCCATCTCTTCTACCCCATGTCATTTTTTCAATTAAAAGCCTCCAGTGGCTTTCCACTGCATTTACGATAAAACACTTCCTCCTTATCGCAGTTCTGAGGCCGTGTGTGGCCCTGCTCCAGCTAATCTCTTCAACCACTCAAGCCTCTCTCCCTTCCCTTCTCCAGCCAGCCTGCCTACTCTCAGTTCCTGGAACACGCCAGTCTCCTCTCCCCTCAGGGCATCTGCTCTTCCCCAGCTCCCTGAACAGCTGGTTCATTACCATTTAGGTCTCAGCTGAAGTCATCTCCTCAGAAACTTTTCCTAGATTTCCCCCTCCCCACTCCATGTATTCTCTATTTTAGTACTTTGTTCATTTCTTTCATTCTACAATTTATCATTTATGTACCTACCTTTTGTTTTCGTGTTCTAGTCAGCACTACAAATAATCCTGTACAAGCCAGTAAGTTCCATTAAAGTGACAATCGGGTTTCATTCATCATTATGTACCCAACATCCGGACAATTGTCCTGATTGTTGCAGGTAAACAGATTGGCATTATACTATTTACACATTCCTGGTGAATCTGCTGGACTAGTTTTTCACTCTGGCTTTGCGTTAGCTGTACACACCCAAGCCTCATCCAAAACACACACGACATTCGGTACCCTTGTATTCCAGTTCTCTGCATCCCAGCAGAAGTTGCTCTCTGCAAAGGATTTGGAAAAAATGATTACTGGTAAAGTGTAAATTACTTTGAAGGTTTTTCTGTTATCTTTCCAGAGTTGAATTTATTTAAAGGCCTTAATTGATTTATCACTGTAGACTTCTGGCATCAGTTTTTTTCCATCTGCTTCTCATAGTTGTAACCCAACAATAAATTTGTACTAGAATCAGGCCTTAAGGAAAGGACCGTAGCTATTTGTTCACATACTGATGCATTCATGTGATGAAGGATTTGTGGTGTGAGTGGCTACAGATTGACTCATAAATGTGAAATGTAGGGTTCTGTAGTAATCTCTCACTAGAAGGAAAGCACAGTTAAAAATACTAATGGGCTCTGAAATAAGTCAGACCTGGGTTGGAATCCCAGCTCTGCCATTTACTATTTGAGCCTTGGTTTCCAATCCTTTGCATGATAAGGACAATAATACCTATTGTGAGACATGTGAGAATAACATTAAATAATTCATTCTTTCAATAAATATTTATTGAGCTATGTGTCCAGTGCTGTTTGAGGCGCTGAGGATAGAGGAGTAACAAAAGAAACAGAGCCTTACATTCCAGTGGGGTAAGGCAGTTGAGAAATAAAAAGTAAAATATATAGTTTGTTAGATGTGTTAAGTACTAAGGACAAAATTAAAGCAGGGCATAGGGGAAAGAAGTGCATGTATATGGGAGGTAGGTGGCATTTTTAGATAAGGTGGAGGCTGAGTTATGAAGGTGGCAACTGAAAAAAGACAGGAAAGAGGGGAGAGAGCTAAGTGGATATCTAAGGAAGCACATTCCAGTAGAGGGACGTGTGAATGCCGAAGCTTGGAAGCAGAAGCACCTGACCTCAGGACGGTGCTTCTCCAAGCGTAGTTCCAGGAGTAGCAGCCCTGGCATCAGTTGTCAGCTTGTCAGAAATACATATTCACAGGTCCCATTCCCAACCTACTAAATAATCTCTGGGGTAGGTTCCCAGGAAACTTTTAACCAGCTCTCTAGGTGATTCTCATGTATGTTAAAATTTGAGAACCACTGTTTTAGTGACAAAAATACAGGTTTGGAAGCACATACCCCTGGCTCCACACCATAACAAGCTGTAACAAGCTGCTTGATTTAATAGTTCTCAATAGGGTACATCAGAGTCACCTGGAGGGCTTGTTAAAACTCAATTATCATGCGCTTCTTCTAGAATTTCTGATTTGGTATGTCTGTGGAGGGGAGCCCGTGAGAACTGCAGTTCAAATAAGCGCCCAGGTGATGCTGATGCTGTTCTGAGGACCACACTTTGAAAACCACTGCAGATGGCTCAGGGAGGCCTCAGTGCTGGAGGAGAGGGAGGCAAGGAGCAGACAGGGCCGAGTAAGGCAAAGGCGCACATTGTGTAGGCCCCACTGGCCGCTGTAGGAGCCTTAGCTTTTGCTCTGCAATGGCCAAGGGAGAACGTGATCTAACTTTATGTTGTAAAATGACCACTCAGAAGACTGCATTGAGGAGGCTGCAGAGGGGCGAGGGGAGCAGCGAAGACTTCTGCAGTATACAGGTAAGAGACGCTGGTCCTTGGGCCAGGGTGGTAATGACGGTGGAAGTGATGAATCGTGGTGGATTCTGGATATATTTTAAAGGTAAAGCCTACAGAATTTGCTAATAAATTACATGTGGGGTGTGAGAAGTAGTGGATGATTCAAGATGACGTCAAGAGTTTTAGGCCAAGCTGTGCATGTAAAGTGCCTGATACGTAGTAGATGCCCAGTAAACAGTGCGTTTTAAAAAGTATTATTGCGCTCAATACTCGAAATGAGAGGTAGGAAGGGGATTGGCAGAGGAAAAGCCCTGATGGCCCGAAGACTCACCCTTCGGATCTCACTTAACCCTCCAAGTAGGAAAACATTTTTCGGAAGGGGAAATAGAAAAACAAACCCCAGCACTTACTGCTGCCTTTCCTCCTTTCCCTCCATGGGCTCCTACGGCCTGCCACGAGGCAATGAGGAGCCTCACGAGAAGACCAGGGGAGTAAGCCCTGACAAGAAAGGGGCGCGCGGAGAACCGCGGCAGTGACTTGTGCGTTGCTAAGCGACAGCGGACTGGGCACTAGGCCTCGGAAAGCGTCTTTGGGGGGGCAGGATCCGGAGCGCGCAGGCGCAGTAACCCGGTCGGGTCCACAGCGAGCGCGCGCGAATGGCGGGGCGTGGGTGGCAGACAGGGTCTATTTGCCGGACCCGCCCAAGGCTCTACACCCTGCGTTTGAACTTGTGCTTCCCGTATCCGGCCGGGCGGGGTATTTATCAGGGCCCACTGGATCCTTCGGGATCAGCAAGGGGCGATTCCGGAGCCTCCTCCGCGGCCTTGGCTCTGGTGCTGGGGGCTGAGCTGCTCACATCGCTGCCTCGCCAGCCCTCCAGAGCCCCGCAGGGCGCCGCCCCGGCTTAGCCCACGTCTGCCGGAGCTGGCTTCAGAAGGGCGGGCAGGCAGGAGAGAAACTTGTTTTCCCGTGAACGATTAAATACTGTGCAAGTCATCATTTGCTGCTCCTGGGCTGCTTAGTCTTTGCATGAGAAAGGTTGGCTGTCGCTGTTCTCCACGATTTCTGACACATCCTCTTTCCCCAGCCTGGGAGCAAGCCTTAAAATAAAACAAGGGAACGCTCATCTCCTACAAATGAGGCTCCCTGCGGTGTGTGCATCTGCTCCAGCCCGAGCGGGGTTCAGAGTTGGGTAGAGGGGACTGAAGGCTGTGGCAGCAGGTTGGAGCTTGTACGTGGAGCACTTCTCCAAAAAGAGCAAGCTCCTGGGAAAAGCAGATGAGGACTTGCGTCCACCTTCTGGCCCTGGAATTTCTTACCTCATTTCACCATTGCTTCCCAATTTCCACTGGCAGAGCCAAATGTCTTTGGCATCTGTTATGGTAACTCATGCATCTCCCTGGATAATGGGAAAAGAAAGTTCCTTCTTGAATTGAATTCTCTCATGTATCGGGCTATGCACGTGCATATGTTTTGTAACCTAGAGTCAGTCTTAACATGTGTTTACATTTACCTGGAAAAATGTGGGAGAGCAGAGGTTAGTCCTAGGATTCATTGTACATAAGTGAGCTTAAGTCCCATGAGGAAGAAGAGTATATGAATAGAAGTTTGATAACTAGGTATCAAACCTAGACACCTGAGGGTGGACCTTGTTGGTAAAAAGCCTGGAGAGTGTGTGAATATGTGGTTATGTGTATGTGTTCTTGGGAGTAAGGAGTGGCTGGGTAAAAAAATATGAGGAGAGTGAGTTGAAACCAAAGGTAGGGCATTAACATTAATGAGCTCCTTCGCGGGAGCCAGGCATTTGCTCTGCAGTGTCTTAAATGCCTCCTACTTATCTGGTTTTATCCTATCAAACTGTGATTAGGAGCATAGGCCTCCGGGGCAGTTAGTGTTTGAATCCTGATTCCACCACTAAGTAGCTGGTTCAGCAGGGCAAATGGTCTAATTTCTTTGAGCCTCAATTTCTTCATCCACAAAATGGGGGAATTATACCTAAGGTTGTGCAAGGTGTAGATGATGTAACACAGGTAGAGAGAGGACTGCCAAACATGTAGTAAGTCCTTGGTTATTATTAGCTATTATTTTTTTTGAGCAATTTGATCTGCATATGCTACCAGATATCTTAAGGCTCAGTCAACTCTCTCATTATTCCTTCTAATTTCTATTCCAACCTTCACCAACCTCTTCAAAGCTCCTATAACCCCTCACCCTCAGGGACAATCCCAACTGCTTGGTAGGAAAAAATGAGAAATTTTCTCAAGTTTCTCCCTCTCAAAAAAACATATTCACTTGCATTCAAACAGGATGACCGTTGTTTGATTCTGAGTCATATAGTATTAGTCTAACATATATATTTCAATCTCTTTCCAGCTGTTAACCAGTGTATGTGTAGGTTTATTAAGGGATATAAGACACACTTTTAATTTTATTTATTTATTTTATTTTTGGCTGTGTTGGGTCTTCGTTTCTGTGCGAGGGCTTTCTCTAGTTGCGGCGAGCGGGGGTCACTCTTCATCGCGGTGCGCGGCCTCTCACTGTCGCGGCCGCTCTTGTTGCGGAGCACAGGCTCCAGACGCGCAGACTCAGTAGTGTGGCTCACGGGCCTAGTGGCTCCACGGCATGTGGGACCTTCCCAGATCAGGGCTCGAACCCGTGTCCCCTGCATTAGCAGGCAGATTCTCAACCACTGCGCCACCAGGGAAGCCCAAGAAACACTTTTTAAAAAGAAATTGTGTCTACCAGAAGGAAGTCACAATCTAGTTAGAATACAGGAAAAAATTTTGAACAGCAATGATACTTAAGAGCATTATATAACTGATAGTCACAAGTTTTAAATTTCAGTACTGATAATAATACAGTATTACAAAAATGTGCCCATCATTTATTATTGGAACATCCCCTGTAGGGCACTGCAAAATGATATGGACCTTTTAAAATAACTATTGACTTTTTTATGTAGAAAAAGCACTGGACTGCTGTTAGTTTTTTCTACTACTAACTAGCTAACCTGACCTAGCAGAGACACTTAAACCTCTCTGCTGTAAATCTCACTTGTAAAGAGAGGTAGTCAGATTAGATCATCTTTATGATCCCTTTCAGCTGTAAAATACAGTGATTCTACTGGAAAATTTTTGTCTGAAAACTCAATGAACACACAGGCCTAAATAATACATGAAATTTTCTCATTTGTGTTAGGTAATTTGGATACTTGTCAGCGAAGAAGTCAAAGTGGTGTACTAATATTGGGCAAGTTAAAAATACCAGAGCTATTTGAGCTAGAACACCATATGTGAGGAAACACAATAAGATGGAAATTGCTCATCCAAAATGTTATAGATGCAGAAAATTGTCAACACTTTTTTTCGAACCATAGGAAAATGCCAAAAATAATGAAGGTACAGTTGTATAACCTGCTAGGAAAGCTGAGGCTCAGGAAGATCCAGCTTCTTCTCAGTTCTTTCTTCAGTGATGGGATACAGGTGAGGCTCTCTAGAATATGGCAAAAGAGCAAAGCTCTCTCTAATCTTATTTATTGTTTTAAAGATAGTTTTTTTTTCTTTGTCTCATATACATGTGTTGTAGGGATTAAATGACAAAATGCATGCAGAGAACTTATCCTAGCACATAGTAAGCACCCATTAAAAGTTGGCCTTAGTATTCTTCCTATTCATATAATTAGTAGGATAGAAAGTTCATCAAGTACATGCATTACATTGTCTTTATTTCATCACCTTAGACTCTAAGAATTTTATTAAGCCAAAATATACATTAATTTGAGGGCAATGGGAATGAGAATTATTAGTGTTAGGTTTGTTCATCTTTGAGGATGGATAGGTTCAAATGAATTACAGATATGAAAGGGACTCTGAATTTTCCTCTGGTCTAAGTTCAAAGCTAATTGATTTATGTCTCACTTTTAAGAGAGAAGGATTACTTTATATCTAACTTTTAAGAGAGGGATTACAAAACAAGTATGACATGATCTCTTAAAAAGTAAAAATCTCTAGTATAAATCATACAGAGTACTCTGATATAAGTGATCCTGGATGTATACATGGGTATGTTCATATTCATAGAGATGTATAAATTAAAATCTTAAAAATTTTATGAAATTCCTTGAAATTTAAACAGTTACAGACTGGGTTACTCCAAAATCATTGATAGAAATCATTAGTTAGGAAATTCACCTGATTGAAGGAAGAAGACTGTATTTTATGAATTTGGAGCCTTCTAACCACCTCTATAATTGCATGATTCAAGGTTCATTTTGAAACAATCCAACTATGGTCATGTACATAGAGGCTGTATAACCAAAGGATGAATGAAAAGCTGGTCTTGGGTGGCTAAAACAGTAGAGGGCCATTTTGGTACTATAGAGGGTTTTTTTTGTTTTTAAATATTTATTTATTTATTTTTTGGCTGCATTGGGTCTTTCATTGTAGGATCTTTGCAGCACGCAGGATCTTTCATTGTGGCACGCGGGCTCCTCCCTTCGTTGTGGTGTGCGGGCTTCTCTCTTTTTGTGGCGTGTGGTCTTCTCTCTCTAGTTGTGGTGCGTGGGCTCTGTAGTTGTGGCATGCTGGCTTAGTTGCCCTGCGGCATGTGGGATCTTATTTCCCTGACCATGGATTGAACCGGCGTCCCCTGCATTGCAAGGTGGATTCTTAACCACTGGACCATCAGGGAGGTCTCTATAGTGGTGGTGTAAGTGGAGTGATCCTGTAGTAAAGATTTGTGAATAGCTATGGACATATAACGTCTTGAGGAAGGAAGAATGCAAAATGAAACATGTCTGGGGTGTTATCATTATCAAAAAGTAAGGACACTAGTCTAAGCTCTCTACTTTTGATGGTTTTTGATGTCTTCTAGCTTCTTTTCTAGGCTATTTCCCTTGTTTTATTTGAAGACTTCCAGAGATGTAATCATCTTCCTGGAAGGTTGTTACCACATCTTACTTATCTAATTATTGAGCAATCCAATATGTACTGAGCACCTGTATGTTCTGGCCTGTTCTCACTGGACCATGAATTTTAGTTTATTCATTTGAGATTCTCAGCACCTAGAAAAGTACCTTGCAAACAATATGCCTTATGAACAAGATTGTCCCAGAAGAATTCTTCTTTATATCCTACAAAACATATATTACTTTTCATTTTTAAGTGTTTTTTATGGACACAGTCAATCATTGTCCAACAAATTCCTTAGAGAAGCTCCACATTTTAAAAATGGTAATTAAAACTACCTTTAAATTAAAAAGAATTTTTTAAATCGAAGTATAGTTGATTTCTAATCAACTATACTAGTAGTTTAAAACTCTAAATTTCTAGTAGTTTAAAACTACTTATTAAGCTAAGCAACTTAGATTCTTCAACTTTTGCCTGTAAAAATCTACCTTTGATCTCTTTGATACAAATTGCTATTCTCTGTTTTTTCCCTTGGGAAAAAGAACTAATATTTATTGAACTTCAGAGTTAGGAGACCTGAGTTTAAGTCCTAGCTCTGTGATTAAAGTTCTGTGACTCTGGGCAAGTTATTTAAATTCTTTGAGCTTTAGATTTTGAATATGTCTCTTGTTAATCTTTAAAAAATAAATGAATAAGAAAAGACCCCAAAAGAGTAGAGATAAGAACTTCTCTTGTAGGGTTGTTATGTTAAATAAGATATGCATAAAGCACCTGGCACAAAGTGGGTACTCAATAGGTATCATTTCCCACCACTCTTCCCCATCTTTACCCCTTGTGGAAGTCACCCAGCTAGAAAGTGATATAGCTAGGATTGGGGTTTAGATCAGTCTCTCCTTTTTTATACCTCATTGCCTCTACATCTAGTTTCTCTACCTCTTGCTTTAAACCATGGCAATAAGAATTGAACATAAAACTCTAAGGTCTTCCTCATGTCACTATGGTATTATGAGAGTGGGTAAAAATAACTAGAAAGAGTAATATTGGCCAGTGTGATAGGAGTGGAAGCCTTCTAGACAGGAAGGTGTGCTAGGGGAGGAGACCATGATAACCATTCAGTGATGGGGGGAGGGGGGTGTGAAAAGTGAAAGCTTGCACTATCTATTTGTAAAGTGTCACCATACACAATGCATTCTGACAGATGTGCAGCAGTTAGAGCTGATGTTTAGGTGCCATGGTTGGTAAAACGAACAGTAACAATCCAAGGAAAAGCACACAATCACAAATCACCACCGCCTCATGTAAAGTCATGACTTTACAGGGCGCCACAATTTCAGACCATGAACTGCTAAACAGTAGTAATCATTTTGTTATGGATGGTTTGTCTACCATATAGAGCTACAATAAATTAAAAATTTCTTTCCTTCTGTAACAAAAGTGAAGAGTTAGGAGCCAACTTATAGCTTCCATTTAAAGAAAAATGAAGACAGAATATACCTCAAAAGAAATCACAGTTGAGGTTTTAAATAGAAAAGTACAACACTTTTAATTAATAAGCTTTAGTTTACCTCAGATACCTCCTAGACCTCTATCATTCCTTTCAAAATGGTATGGCGAATGAACATTTCACAAGTCGTCACTCTTAAACAGTTATTCTAAAATATCCTTTTCCCTGTATGTAATTATAATGGTATTATGTGCTTCAAGCTATGTTTAATTATTTTGGTATTTATAAGATTTGCAAGAGTTTGGAAATTTAGCCATGTTTTTTATCCTCTTATAGTAAGCCTGGAAGCAAACTATTTACCTATTTACCTGATTTAAGCCTTTCTTTTCTTCATCCCTTCCTCCCTCCCTCCCTCCCTCTCTTTCTTTCTTTCTTTTGTCTTCCTTCCTTCCTTTCTTTCTTTTCTTTTCTTTCTTTCTTTCATCTTCCTTCCTCCCTTCCTTCCTTCCATCTTCCTCCCTTCCTTCCTTCCTTTCTTTCTTTTTCTTTCTTTCATCTTCCTTCCTTCCTTCCTTCCTTCCTTCCTTCTGTCCTTCCTTCCTCTGCCAACCTCTGAGGCTTTAATAATGGGTTGTAAGATTCAGGAAAAGAAATCTTATAGGATTTCCCTATAGTTTAAGAGAACATAGGCAACATTAGAAAGAAACCTGGCATTTCTGCAAATTTTTTGCCAGGTAGAGAATAGATATGGAAAATATCACAGTCCTTATTTTATTTGGATAATGGCTAGTCAACCCTGTGAGGACTGCAGGGAAGACTTTGAGCCATTGTTGAAGGTAATGAGTTACCACAATGAACAAGGGCCTGGGCTTCCTTGTTGGAAACAGATTGGTCCAGTGTGACCTTTCTGAGCCTCTGTGCCTTTGGCTGTACGCTTAGCTACTAACATCTACCCTACCTGCAGCAACAAGGTTAAAGGAGCAGTTATACACAAAAGAGCTTTGTTAAACTGCCCTTTATTAAATGCATCAGTTGGGCCATAGCAGTGTCCTAACCTCACCCTCTTGGGGTTAGTTTCACAGGACAAGGCAACTCCCTGTGTGTTAAGTACAGTTTGTCTCAGCATGTACTTTGGCAACAGCCTCTCCTGCAAACTTGCATTTGCTTTTTGTTTATATTTTAGGTTCTGCTTGTTTGTTGATAATCTTCAGTTTAAGCCATATTTTATCTGTGTGAGAATATTCGGCTGAGAAGCTCATTCGCAAGATAATCTGCTCCAAACTCATACTTCTCTCTCTAAAGACAGGCCAGAATAGTATAGAAGATAGGACCAAATAATTACCTTTAGACTTTTGTTTTAACTGGAATATGGGCTAATTAGATTGGAGGAGAAGAGAAAGTCTTGCTCATGGGAAAATATAATGATTCTAAGTATGTTATTTCCCTAGTGAATGGTTGAGGTTACATAAAATAAAATATATAGAAACCATATAATTTTATCTTGGGTGTGCTTCATGGGGTTATATCCCAAACTTATTGTTTTCTTTCTATCACTTCCTATTCATATATAGTAATATGAGACTTGTGATTTTTTCTTTTTAAACACTTTATTTTAACCTTCTCTAAGAATTTTTTATACTTTTTTACTTAGATCCATTACAGTCTTTTTTTCTGAACTGAATATAGATAGGCCTGAAATTCTACTTCCTATTTTTAATATTCTCTTTGCTTCTCATTCAGTATTTCAAGGAATATAGCACAGTGGTCACAAACTGTGCCCTGGGGTTGGACCACCTGTTAGCAACATGACTTTGAGCAAGTTTGTCTTTCTGAAGCTTAATTTCCTCACAGTAAAGTGGTAATAATGACCATACCTGCCTTCCTCATAGGCTAAAATAAGATGGTCCATAATACACTGCCTGCCACATGCTCGGTGCTCAGACACTGGTTCTCTGTCAACATTACCATCAGGATATAAATGTCTTCAAAGTTGAAATTGTCTCATCTTCTTCCTCTCTGTACACCCAGCCCCAGGCACAGTGCTTGTCATCTGGCACGTTCTAAGTAAATGCTCCAGAATAAATGGCAAAAAAATCCAGTATGTTTTATACAGTGCCTGCTCTTTCTCTGCCAGCCCACTGGTTTCTCCCAGCTTCTGGAATTTTTCACTGAGAGTTATGGGTACCAGAAATTGAACTCTTGGAGTATCCTAAGACCTTCATTTTTTTTTGAGGTACATTGATGTACAATATTATATAAGTTTTAGGTGTACAACATAGTGATTCACAATTTTTAAATGTTATACTCCATTTATGGTTATTATAAAATATTGGCTATATTCCCTGTGTTATATAATACATCCTTGTAGCTTATTTTATACATAGTAGTTTGTACCTCTTAATCCCTTACCCTTCTCTTTCCCCTCCCCACTTCCCTCTCCCCACTGGTAACCACTAGTTTGTTCTCTATATCTATGCGTCTCGTTCTGTCTTTGTTTTATACTCACTAGTTTGTTTTATTTTTCAGATTCCACATATAAGTGATATCATACAGTATTTGAGTATTTGCCTTTCTCTGTCTGACTTATTTCACTAAGCATAATACCCTCCAAGTAGATCCATGTTGTTGCAAATGGCAAAATTTCATTCTTTTTTATGACTGAGTATTGTGTGTGAGTGTGTGTGTGAGTGTGTGTGTGTGTGTGTGTGTGTGTGTGTGTGTGTGTAGCATCTTCTTTATCCATTCATCTGTTGATGGACACTTAGGTTGCTTCCATATTTTGGCTGTTGTAAATAATGATGCTATGAACATTGGGGTGCATGTATCTTTTCGAATTAGTGTTTTCATTTTATTCCAGAGACCTTTGTGTTTAGGCAAGAAAGGTTTTATTGTTTTAATCAGACTGCATATTTTTCCTTGGGTGTTATTTCAGCTGTCTTTTCCTTTGGACTTCACACTCTCAGGAGGCATGAATCTTCGTCTTAGCACTGGCCCCAGGTGTCTCACAGCTCCTCAATTTTGATCCTCTGGTCCAAACAGGGTATTCTTTTACCACAAGCCATCCTAATTTCTACTTTGCTCTGTTTGTGGATATAGTTATACTTCTCTGGACTGCTTTCCCTTCTTTTGGGGGTAAGGAATTTATTTTCACCTTTATTTATAGGTTAGAAGGAAACTGTTGCTCCATTTCTGGCACCCTTCTCTCTACCCACTTTCATTGCCCTGGAGAACAGATTTGCTCCACAGACTGTCAGAACAGGACCTTGACTGGGACCATTTTACTAGAGGGCGGGATCACTGAGTAAAGGTCGGTGCTCAGGGGTGGTGCACACCCTTGCCCTCTCTTGTACTTCCTATCTCCAGGAGTTGGACAAACCAGACAGGGTCTGTCTCAGCTGGCCTGGGCAACTCAACCCTCTCTCTTCTACCTGCAACTGGATGGAGCTGATGGACCAATCATCCATAACCGTGCAGCTATTAGGAGAGGGTATAGAATTCAAGGAAAGGGGCATAGGAAGAAAGAGGGCTCACTTTGGCTGCCGACTCTAAATGAGTTTCTGTAATCCAGCTTTTACTTGTAAGCCACTTTTACTCCTTTGTTTAACTGGGTCCTTGTCCAGTTAATGAAATCAGTACTTTGTTATTTGGCTGTTGTTTCTTGTCTACCTCTTCCTTCAGCAGAGAATTCCAGAAATGAGACCAAAGCCACAGGCACAACCAAGTTCTCAACACCATTCTCCATCCAGAATTACCTACTTCACACAACCTTTTTAGACAGCCATTGTAAGGATCTATTTTCTAAAACCAGATCTTTTACAGTACTAAGGTTCACAGCCTGTTCCAATCACCTCCTATTCACCTTGCTCATGAAGGAGAGGTTCGTGCCCTGGGGTTACGTGGGTGGCTGAACCCATGACACCTGACACTGGACAGGACAGATGATACTAGCAGCAGTTTATCAGGCATGTGTGCTCACAGCCGAGGGGACAGGGTGCCACGCCACACAGAGCCACGTGGGAGCTGCACTCCAGAACAGAGTGGATAGCCAGGGGCTGTGGGAGGCTGGTTTGGAGGGTCAAGAGGATGAGGTCACCCTGGTTCCCACGGGGGATGTGATTGGCTTGTTTGAATAATTTTGCAGGCTGGCAGGGAACTGAAACTTGGTACCCCGGGATCAGCAGGACGTGCATCTGGCCTCTTGTAAAGAGGGTTGTTTGGCTACAGGACCCTTTCCCTGAGAGCAGGCTGGCAAAGAGAACTTGTAGTTATAGGCCATTTGAGACCCTCCCGATGTCGTCAGATATCAAGGAAGCACACAATATCAGACCTTAATTCCAGGACTTCCACCACACAGACTATAGTACCATGACATCATTTGTTTATTACCTTGGAATTTTACTCTAGGTGTGTGTTTGTGAATGTCTTGTTTTCTATTGAAATTGTGAGCTACTCAGGGACAACCAGCACTTCAAAAACAATGCACGTTATGGTTTGGGAAAATATTTACATTAAAATGATCTCTTTCACATCTCCGCGATATTTTCAAATTTACTCATGTGAATACTGCTTAATACACCCAAGCTTTGTCTTAAAAATGGTTAGTTTTTTAATGCAGCCAAACTTTTAGTAGTGAAGGATATGCTAGGTAGAATTTAAACTTGTATTAGTAAAGAGTTTGAACTCATGGCTGGCAACGATGCCCACGTATACACAGGCTGCTGAATTAAAGACGTGTGATGTGCCACGGATTGACAGCTCTAAACATTTAGAGTTACCCACGTTTGCTGACATTTCAGAAGAGCTAATGGGTTTTTTCCCCACTCTCTTTTCAAACAGTGAACGAAACAATAAAATGAATGGGACATTGGCATTCTTTTAAAAATCAGAGTTAAGCTACAGCCTAAACACCAGAATGCTGATGTCTCAAATGTATTATTCAGACTGCATATTGTAGGCACTAATGGGGCCAATTAAGAGGTTTTATTGTTGCTAAATTGAAGCAAATTGGTATGAAGGAAGGAATGTAAGGACGTCATAGACAGATTGGAAGAATTTACAGTATTTCCCCTTAACTTTCTAAAAATATCTAATATTAAATCTAATATTAATTTTATTCATCTCCGTTTAGGCCCATTAAATTAATTTTATTTTCTATAATTATTAAAATATTTGTTAAATTTTATGCAACTGAAGTGCAAATTCTTTCCCTTTTAGTTATGATATACAATTAGACAAATGACTGAAAGTTTCAACATTTAACAGATTTTTATATTGTCAGAGAATTCCATTTTGTCTCTGAGATAGAATGTCTTTTCTTGTATTTCTTACAAATAATCCTATCGAGATCCATCACTGTGCAGACAAAACATTGTTGTTGTAAAGACACTACCGATTTCACTTTAACATGAAAACTTAAAACTGATTTCCTTAAAGTAAAATGAGATTTCCATTGCTAAACTCTGTTGGCAGAGGAATTTCTATCCAGAGAAAGACACTGCTTTTAAGGATTAAGTGCTAATTCAATTTTTATACTATTATAGTTTAATTCTAAAAATTTTCTGGTGAAATCACCACTTATCAGTCCAAATTAGGTATTAGGAATTTAATGTATACACTTTTAAATAGTCTTTTTTCCCGTCATATTATAAAAGGGATACATACTTATTCTAGAAAAATTTGGTAAACATAGATATAAATAAAGCAAAATCTTACCAGCTGGAGATAACCACTGTCCAATTTCAGTGGATTTATTTCCATTTTCCCCCATCAATCTAGGGTTGTGCTCTCCAATATGGTAGCCACTAGCCACATGTAACCTAGCCTCCATCCTCTGTCTCTGCTCTTTAGCAAGGCGTCCAGGTCCTGTTTGGATTTTCCCTTCCTGCTCTTGCAGTCTGGAAATCACCTTTAGGTGGAAAATTGTGGCAATTTCAGGACTCACTTCATTTGCTCCCCTTTTCTCAGGGATCACGGTCCTGCACTGCCTGTTGTACACTGCCTGAAAACAGTTGTTCCATGTATTTTGTCCAGTGTTCTGGTTGTTTACAAGGGGAGATTAAATCCATCACTATATTGTGGATAATAATGGAAGTTTTTGTCACCTTATTCTATATGTCTATTCTACGTGTCTGTGCTTGGCTTATGTGAGGAATTGTTATAGAGGAATTTAACCTATTTTTTTTATATATTATCATGAATATGCAGTCTTAACTCTGTCATCTTACAATAGTTTAAGCCCTTGGAGGAATATTTCTTTTCCTGTATTTAACTCAACAAATACTATTGGGCACTTACTATGGCCATGCATTATTGTAGATGCTACAGATACAGCAGGGTACAAACTTCCACAAATTCCTGCCCTAATGTAGCTTACATTGGGATGAAAGAAAATATGGAATATTAGTTAGATGGTAATAACCACCATAGAGAAAGTAAAGGAGAGAAGTAAATAGGGAGTTTGGGGAGTGAGTGTTTGACAATTTAAATAGTGTGGCCAGGGAAGGACTCATTGATAAAGTGATATTTACCCAAAGAGCAAAAGCAAGTGATATCTGTGGATGTCTGGGAGAAGAGCATTCAAGTCAGAGAAGATAGTAAGTGGAAAGGGCTGGGCACAGAGGGTGCCTGGGGCATTCAAGGAACAGCAAGGAGTTCCTTGTAGCTGGAGCCCGGGGAGCGAGGGAGAGAGCAGCAGGAGGTAAGGTCAACAAAACAAGGGGAGGCCACATTGTTTAGGGCCCAGGAATGATCTGGGCTTTTACTGAGAGTAAGATAGATTTCTATCAGAGGGTTTCGAGCTGAGGAGTGACGTGATCTGATTTCCTTTTTAACAGTATCCCTCAATGCTGTGTTGAGTATAGACTGAAGAAGGGAAAAGGCAGAAGCAAGGAGTTCAATTAGGAGGCTGTTATATGATGACTGAGATCAAGGGTGTTGCCTTAGAGTTAGTGAGAGATGCTCAGATTTGAGCATATATTTTAAAACTTTTTACTGTGGAAAATATAAACAAACAAAAAGAGAGGGAATGGTTTATGGAACCTCTGTGAGCCACATAGTGGCTGTCAACTCATGTTTAATCATGTCTTATCTATACCTCCATCCACTTTCTGGCCCTCCCTTCTTCCTACTGGATTATTTTTAAGCAGATTATGGACGTTTGAAGACAGAGACAACAGGGGAATGAATAACAGAAAAGCCAATGATGAATTTTTTTAGCCCTGAGTTTTGGCCTTAAGCATCTCAAAATGAGGTGTTGCCACCATCTACAAAGGTGTAGAGTTTGTAGGAGGAGCCATCAGCTGAGGTGAAGTAAGTCTGTGAGAGGAGCAAAT
Organism: Pseudorca crassidens; assembly: GCF_039906515.1. Classification (NCBI taxonomy): domain Eukaryota; kingdom Metazoa; phylum Chordata; class Mammalia; order Artiodactyla; family Delphinidae; genus Pseudorca; species Pseudorca crassidens. The sequence goes on from NC_090309.1 coordinate 46,044,326, forward strand.
TAGGAACTCGTTTTGGGACATTAAAATTCGAGATGTCTAATAGAAGTCCAACTGGAAATGGACTAGGCTGTGGGTTAGATGAACCTGGAGTTGAGAGAATAAGCCTGGTTGGGAGATGTAAATTTTGGAGTTGTCAACATGTACATAATATTTAAATTTATGAGACTGGATAATATTACCAGAGGGATGAGTACAGATTAAGAAGAGAAGATGTCCAGGGCCTGAGCTCTCAGATCCTCCAAATTTGAGATTGTAGAAATGAGGAGGAATCACACAAAAGAAGACTGAAAAGGTGTGAATAATGAGGTAAAAGGAAAATCAAGAAAGTGTGATGTCCAGGAAGCCAAGTGAAAACAAGTACTGATGGGTTAAAGTAAAGAGGAGGACAGAACTGCCCAGTGGAGTTAGAAACACTGAACTGAAATCATTAGGGGTAATATGCAGAGTGTCAACAGGTGGGGGAGCAAAAGCATGATGGAAACAGATTTGAGAGTGGAGGGATTGGATTCCAGCAAGTGTAGACAACTATTTATTTTCCAGGAGTTTATCCATAAATGGAAGAGGTATGTGGCCGTAGTTGGAAGAGTCAAGAGAGGAACAAATAACAGCATGTGTGTAGACGGGTAGGAGAGACTCATTCAATAGGAAACAAAAATTGATGGTGCGGAAGTGAGAATGGTAGGAGCAGCATCCTTGCGGCTATGGCATCCAGGTGTCCAGACAATTTGCCTATGGTAACAGGCAGGAAGGTAGAGGAAGTACTTGGGCACAAATGTGGGTAGGTAGGTAAATGCAATGGTAGAAGCTTGGGGGAAGTTCTCTTCTGCTGGAAATAGAAATCACAGCCAAGGCTGAGTGAGGAGTAGGTGTGAAATGGTTGTCTAGGAGGGTGGGAGAGTGAATGGGTTAGAGAAACAGAACAGTTACTGGGCAGCAATTAGGTCCTTGTTAAAGTGAATGCTAGAGGTTTTTTGTTTATCTTAATAATTAATTTTTTAGCCATGCTTTATGTATGGGCTGATTTTCAGTAATTTTTGCTTAAAACCTAAGTTGTTCCTAACTGTGTAACTTTATACTGTATAGGTTATAGTTATATACGTTAAGAAAGTTTTCTTCTATCATAACTGATTTTTCCTTCTCTTTCAATTATTCTGCTTTTTCCCGATGAATTTCTATCATTGATTTATTGATGGGTTAGATAAGTGCTCTTTCTTCTAAATTAATAATTTTCTTTTTCACATTTTCATCTCTTTTTCCTGATGAACTTTTTAGATTATTCTCTTTACCAGTGTTTCCTAAAACTGCCAGACTGTCAAAATCACCTGGGGACATTTTTAAACTTGCAGATTCAGGGACAAAACCCTTGGAAGATCCTGATTCATTAGGTATGGGGTGAAGCCTAGTAATAAATAAGTCTATTTAAAATGCTCCCGAGGTAATTCTGATAATCAGCTGGGTTTGACAATCACAGCTCTGTATCACTGTTGAGATTTACCAGTTACTAATTCCAGAATGGAATTTTATATTTCAACTAATTTTCCTTAATCCATATATTTTATTTTAATCTGAACGAATTCTCCCCACTGGCTCCCTGCTCTTCTTTCAAAGATCAACCTTCATTATACACTATTGAGGACATATGCAGATGTTTCCTGAAATTTTATTTTTTCCTATAATAAATAACTTTTAGAGATAGGTACTTCCTCTGATTCTAAGGGGGTATTATTCCATTTACCTTGGCTGTAGTGCTGTTTTGAATTTCAAGATGATTTTTTTTCCCATTTATTCATCTTTTAATGAGGCGAGTTTGGTTATACACTGGCATTTGCCAACAGACAGTTTATCCCTCTCAGGTCTAAAACCTTAGAATGGTTGATCTGCCCTAATCCAGTATTTTGCTGTTGTTATGAGATTTTCAGGAAGCTTACATTTTTAAAAAAATTATGAAATACACCATAGATATAGGATATATAAAATAAGGTATAAAGTATGAATAATTATAAAAGGAACACTTACAGAGCTACCTTGCCTTGGCTTCCATGCTTTAAGTAAGGGGACTACCCAATTGACTACTACCTGTTCCTTCTGTCCCCTGTGTGCTGTGATTTAGTTTTATTATCCCAATCAGTGGAGAAAGAATAGTAGTTGGGTTCAGAGAAGGGAGAGAAGGGTTGATTCTTCTTTTCCTACCCTGGAAAATAATACCTGAGGAGAAGGATTTCTGTCTCATCTTTTTCTAATTGTTGTAGATACAGCAGCTCAGAAATAATGGTACATACCATCTACCCACTTTATGCCAATTTCCTGGTGAAATATTGCAGGCATGTTCTTAATCCAGATTAATATGCACTGAATTCAGTGGAAATTCTGCTTTAATACTTGCAAATGGTCAAATGACTGACTTTGATCCTTTATCTTTAGAACTGTTTTGAAACAGACACCACATTTCCAATACATTGAATTTCCTGCATCTTCTCTTTCTCTATGTGTCTTCTAGTATTTGTAAAAAACTAGAAGAAAAAAAAAGATACCACATTGGAAACTTGTATTCACTGATTCTTGAACAGTTTATTGTGGCAACATGGAAAATAAAACTAATGAAAGAAAAATGTAGTTTAAGGATGAAAGAAGTATCTTAGACATCCAACCAAGAAGGTATACTGTCCTTTCAGTGGAGGAGAAAGCATAAATCTTGCTCTCTAGAAGAGGGAAGAACCCACTTTCTACAGAAAATCTGCTAATGAGATCACACAGTAACTAGACTTTTTAATTCTAAAATTTTAAATTTTCATCAGACTTTGGTTTTATTCAAAACCACTTGAACCTGTTAAGAAGGGGAAAATTACCTTTTACACATAATTCTAAATGTTAAGTTAAAATCTTCAAGATATGCTTATAAAACACTTTTTAATTAAGCCACTAATTATATATTTGTATTTTCTCTTGCATATTTTTAAAATTTTGGTAACATCAAAATAGAAACAAAAGACAACAGAAAATCACTTTCAGAAATATTTTAGTTATCATGGACCTTTATGGAGGCCACTCTGAAAAAGAAAAATTTATTTTCAATGCTCAGTTGTCACAAAAATGGAAATGGCTACAGGTAAAGTATACCTACCACACTGGCTTGACAAAAGTAATCAAGAGAATGGGCAATGCATTCGAGTTTAGCATTTATAAAAATTTAGAAAAGACCCCAGATGCTAAATTCAGTGTCTTTGTTGTTTTTGTTTCTTTTCAGTTTTTTGTTTGAGGCAGAATTCTTCTCAAAATACGTCTTATGGAGAATCCTAATATAGGAAAGAGATGAGAGTAGGACTGGTCTGATTGGGACTGTTGGCTGCCCAGCTTCCTCATTGCCTTTCTGTAGTTCTCCTGGTACCACTTCCTGGGAGGTCTCTGTCTTACTGGAATCCTGGGAGAAGTCCTAATTCTTGACTTTGCCATTGAGGGCACCTAGGCACACAGCTAATTAATGGGTGGGCTGGGCCCAGAATGCAGGTGTTCTGATTCCTAGAGCAGAATATCCTCTACCATACCACACTGCCTATATTCAGTTCCCAAAATTAGTTCCAGACATGAAGATCTCATCCTTTTAACAAGTAGTGAACATTCTTTGATATCTGCATTAATGGAGGCCAGGGAGAAGTACTATATGAAAAATATTTGTGGACTATATATTTCCAAATACAAGCTAAATTTTGGAATTGGATTGCTTTTTCTGTTGTCTTTATGAGTTTAGAGACAGGTGCTTCTGAAAGATTCCTTCGATAGACAAAGTTGAAAATATTTCATTGTGAAAATGGTGACCAACTTCCAGAAAAGTCAAACTAGTGGGTGTTGTGGCCATATCCACCCTGCACCTCTTAGTTCCCCCTTCAGTGCTTCTGTGCTCTTTGTTAACATAAGCACCTACTTTTGAAGCACAAGCCTTCTTCAGGCTGCAGGGAATTCCCCTGTACCTAGAGATTCCCAGCCTCATATGAAAGTTGAATTGCTTCTTCTCAAGCTTAGAAGCCCACAGTCTTCTTAATAGAAAAATCTCCTGTTTCTACTACACCCCTGTTGCTTCTGTGCACCCAGACTGCTAAAGAGTCTGTCTTTTGCATCTTCCCTCCAGCCAAGTGCTTTACTTCTTGAGTTAGCTTTTTAAAAAGATAGGCATATTTTTATAAATATGAAAAATAGTTACATGCTTTAACAAATCATATACGCCTAATTCTGATGTGTTGTTTCTTGAGGAGGTTGTGGGCATGTGGGGTGTTGAGACTCCTGGCTGACAGTCATTGAAGTAGAGACCCATCTTTTGCTTAGTTGGTTTTTAAAATGCCTAATTCTGGCAAAATTAAACCTGTCAAAGTTTGTTATTATCTAAAATATATGTAAATTTAAAAGTCCCTGTGTACGTTCAATATGACACATTAAGTTTACTGTTCAGATGTGCTATCTGGTCTCAACACATTTTTGAAATTGCTTTACCTTTTTTTTCTCTTGCTTTCTATCCATTTATGAACACCCATTTTTAATCATTATTTACAATATTTTTCATCCCGTAATAGAACTTAGTTATGTATTAATCATTAAGCAACCTTGACTAATGTGATTCACTTTGTGCAGTTAGAAGATTGTGCCAGTAAAGTGTGATTTTCTTATAAAGAGATTGGGGAAGGGAACTACCAGAGGAAATCAGGGTAATAAAGTGACATATTGGTGTCACTTCTGAGACCGTATTTTTCTAAAATCATTTGGCCTTCCTATGTGTAGAGATATAGATTTTATTTTCAACTTGACTGTGCAAGAAATTATTTATTTTCCCTAAGTCAAATTGAGCCTGCTTCAAGTCCCATCCTGTCTGGGAGGTGAGAAGTTAAATCTTTCATCCCTGGTGCTTTGTACCCTCTCTCAAAAGGATCATATAAAGGGCCTAATGTAGAGAGAACATTCAGGAAAGACTTCTCTAGTCTCTTGTCCATACCAGTTACCATGACCACCATGGTCCCTTGTAGTCAGGATGCTTTGCAGCACTTTTGGGGATAGGAATCTTGCTAGGACTGGAAGCCCCTGGGCTTGGGATCTAGCTTCTCTGGGTGGACCACAGCTGTTTCCTTCTCAGATTTGGCCATCCCCCAGAGGTGCTACTGGGGAGAAAGGCACAGGTCTCCATCTCTTGGGAAATACATTGCCTTTGGTCCCTTTCCAAAGTCTTGGATAATCTCGTTGTCCCCTTGGCTCTTGCCACTTCTGCTTCTCTTTTACCTGCTAAAGGCACAGTGTTTGTCTTTCTCCTCAACTCACAGCATAATGCTCCCTTTAAAATGAAACCTTGGAAGGAAAGTCGTCTTCAGGGAATCTGGCACCAAAACCCTCCTTGAGATAAAGGGCTAAAGACTTGTCGACCTTCCTTGAATCAGGAGTGGGGAAATACAGGGAGAGGAAAAGCCAAACGAATAACACAGTTGAGTCTCCTTTACATAGTGATGGTATTAAAAAAGTAGGAAAATTCTTTACTCCTTTAAGTGTATTTGGAAAGTTAAAAAAAAATGTCATTCCCTAAAGTTGTATTGTCTGCTTATATACATTTGATATCAATATTATCATCGAATTAACCATTCAAGTGAACAAAAGTCAGCCCATGCTTCATCTCCTTACTTCTAATCTTGCAGCAGGTAGAGAAGAGAGGCCTGAATTCTTTCTGTATGCCATGGAGTGTAGCAATAGAGATTTGTTCCATAGATACAGAATGGTGGTTTCTAGCCTGTATTCCCAAGGCATTTGAAATTATTGGACAATTGCTGAGGACAAGATGCGGGAGGGAAAACTGAGATCAAGTGTGCAGGGCTCCACGGACGCTGATTTCAATCATTCTAGTCCTTTTCCACTTGCTTTATGTATAAAATTCCATGTAAACCTTTGTTTTAATGGATTCCATTGTTATAAAAACTTGTAAATCATTGAAGGAATATGTAAGTATATACCTACAAATTTGAAATTCCCCAGTATTTTGAGTTAAAGGTCTCCCATTTTCCAGAGTATAATTCTGTAGTATAGAAATAAACCTTCCCCTTAAAATACTATGTTGCTTAATTATCAACTGTATGTGAAAATCCCCGGATGATAGGCCAAGTTTGGGGGATAGTATGATTTATTTAGACTCTCAGTTCCTTTCCTGGTTCATAGGCCATCCATTGTGGGTGTTTGTGGATATAAACCTTGCAGCTTGCTACACTACCAGTGTGGGTTCTTCACTCATCTGTTCACTGTACAGAACAATATAGTTCCTAGAAAGCATTAAGTACTTCCAACCGAAGTACTGAGTCATGTTCTCATTTAACCAGAGTTTTTGAAACTATTGATTTTAGGGCTATGCTGATCATCATATACATTTATATCTAACTACTGGTTATTTTGTTGTTGTTATTAAACAAATTATTCAACTTTGAATTATTATTCAGAGATTTTAGAATGCAATTCAGACAACAATACCTAAAAATAATTTTTACATGGTTAACTTTATTTTATGTCCAGCCAAATAACATGTATGCCATAATATTAGAATTAAAGATTCCAAGAGACAAGTTTAAATACAGTAAAATATTCATATTAAATATTTTGTAATGACATTTTAAATTTTAGAACGCTAAGTTTTGGCTTGTTCAAAACATATTTGAGCAAAACTATTTCAGTGTCAGACATTTTTAGTAACATATAATGTAGCTTTCAGAACAGAAAGTTCCTTTTTTTTACCCTACTCTGCTACTATCAATCATTGTAGTATATAGACTTAAGAATACATAGTGTCTTTTGTGCAGTATGAGCGTTACAATTTTAATTTTTCTCCTATTAGTATCGAATAGTAAAATTAGAGTATTCAAGTTTAGAGATGGTTTTTTCATTGGAAAAGGTCGTGCGATCGATGCGAGAACTAGGACTTCCAACATTGCTCAGCCAGGACTTCCTACAAAAAATACACAAATAAAAATTAGCATTTAAGTATATATAGACTAGCTAAAATGATCCCACGATGAGTAATAATGGGAGTTTACATTTACTAAGTAACTTCTGCATATAATGTGAAATATATACATGATTTGTACAACGTGAAAATTTTATATCAGAATACCACAGAGTTTAACATATAATTAAATGTGGACAAAGAAAAGCTAATGACAAACTAAGCACAGTCAACTCCGGATGATTTCATATTGGGGTTATTTCCCTCCTCTTAAAACATCCGATGCCATTACTACCTAGCTCTTGTATGCAAAAGGATAAAAATATTTTTATAAAGAAGAAAAACTGCACCATGAGTTTTTCTCCTTACCCAGCACATGGTAGATTATATATATGTATGTGCAGAATGAGAGAGAGAGAAAGAATGAAAGAATATGGGAAAAATCACATTTATTCTTTATTTAAACATTAAAATAAAATTAGATGAATATTTTTCTTATCTATTCAAAAAACATTTCTTACCATATATATTAGCAAAGTGCATTAAAGAGACAGAGTAAATGTTCTGAAACTTTTTCTGCTTATATAGTGTTTTTTCTTATTAGTGATATCATGTGTCTAATTTATACATGATATCACTAGTAAGTGATAATTTATACATTTGGTATACTTAATGAGATGCTTCATATAAATTCCAAGATTACTGTAATATTGCTAACACCTCAGATATTGTTAAGGATTTTCCAGAATCTTTCTACCTACTAATAATTAGTTGGCGTTTCAGATTAAGTGGGACTACAGGTTAATAATAATAGGAGGCAGTTTTATACAAATGATGGCTGTTATCCCAGTTGTAGAAACAGTCTACAAGTTTCCTCATATCCCCAAAAGTCTTTGAGGTTGTGAAGCTAGTGCTGTGTACAGCTGTGCAGTATCATATGTAACAATCTCACATAACCTTGAATTAAGAATATTTTCTAAGCTAAAGTTGTCTGACTAGCTGAAAATTACTCTTAATCAGGCTGGAGAAGAATGACAATGATTCAAGATTGCCCTTGTGTTATTTAACTCTATTATTGGCATATAGTGGATTTACAATATTAGTTTCAGGTGTACAACATAGTGATTCAATATTTTTATAGATTACACTCCACTTAAAGTTATTATAAAATATTGTCTATGTTCCCTGTGCTGTATATTACATCCTTGTATCTTATTTATTTTACAAATAGTAGTTTGTTTTAACCACCTTTTTGATTCTTATTTGTGACAATTTTTCTGGGTAACGTGAGCTTTTATTTTATTCTTTTTCATAAGCTAAGCCATCAGCACAGCAACAGTTTCTTTTCTTCAACTCATTTAGTTGAAATCTTAAAAATCAAAATTGCATGTGTTGAAGAATGAAGTTCAGTTATTATGAAAACGGCTGATGGCTTCAACATTACCAGTCAAATCTCCTTGAAACCTTCTAGAAAAGAAAGGCCAGTAGAAATAAAAGCTAACATTTATGAAGCACTACCTGTTTGCTCAGCACTGTGCTAAATTCTTTACATACACTATTTCCTTTAATCCACACATTAACCCTGTAAGCTATAGTCCATTAGTCCTCCTAAGTTACTGATGAGGAAAGAGACACAGAAGAGTTAAGTAACTTGCCCAGGGTAGGAGCAGTGGTGGTGGTGACAGTGATCAGATTCTGGATATACTGTGAAGGTATAGTCAATGGATTTGCTGACAGATTGGATGTGGGTGTGAGAAAAAGAGGAGACTGAAGGATGATACCGGGGTTATTGGTTTGAAAAACTACAATTGGTTTGAAAAACTACAATTGGTTTGAAAAACTACAGATGGAATTGTCATTTACTGAAATGGAGAGACTGTGAGAAGAGCAGATTTGGGGGAAAGATCAGAAGTTCATTTATAGAATGTTAAATTTGAGATGTCTGTTAAACATCTAAATGAGATGTTGAGTAGGCAGCTGGATCTATGAATCTGGAGAGATGAAATTTGGAATTTGTCTGTAGATAGCATTGAAAGCCATAAGAATGGGTGGGATCACCAAGAAAGTGAATGTAGATAGAAAAGGAAAGAGGTCCACAGACTGCACTGTAGGGCATCCCAATGTTAAGAGCTCAGGAAATAGAAGAAGAACCAGCAGAGGAAAAGAAAGCATCCAGTGAGGTAGGAGAAAAACTGGGAGAGCATTGTGTCCTGAGAGTCAAATGAAGCCCTCTGGGAACAGGGAGAGATCAACTGGGGCAACATTGCCAGCAGGTCAAGTAAGGTGAGGACTGAGAATTGACCATTGTGTTTAGTAACACAGGGGTCACTGATGACCTTGACAAGAACAGTGTTGGTGGAGTGAAAGCCATATTTGAATGGGCTCCAGTAAGAATAAGAGAGGAACTTGAACCACTGAGTCCAGGACTTGGACTAGTGGACATCAAAGCTGCAATGACTAATCCACCTGAGCTCTGTGTATTTAACTAGTTGAGAGCTTGACTATCTACCTGTAGTTGATCTTCAACACCACCAAGAACTTCTTCACTGGCTAGACCTATGGCCAAGGAGGAATTTACACCACTGGTAGGAGCAGAATGGTCATGCTGTTAGGTGAGTCAGCTCTGTTTACACTGTGTGTGTGTGTATGTGTAGGGGGAGGGCCACTCTGTGCCATGGCTCCACACATGTCATCCGTGTTGCTAGGAACTGTCTTGCCTGACGTGCCTACTCACCTAGGAGTATTCTGGTCATCTGTCACTTGGCAAGCCCTAAGACCTCACTCTTCATGTGCTGCCCTTGCCCTTGATAGGGGTGGCTCAGGTCTGGAAATGGCAGACATAAGAGTTCTCCTAGCCAAAAAATAACTAGTCACAAATTTTTACACAAATTTTTTTCTAATTAGTGAGGATGTGATTGGAATGAGATATATATTTTTTCCCACTCCCCGTTAATGTGTAAAAGAACCACATAATCCAATAGTACCCATTAATTCAATTCAATAAGTATTTAAGTAGCACTGTATGCAAGGTATATTCTAGATACTGGAGTGCATACATAGGCATCTAAAATGAGGTTCTTTCCTCAATCTAACCTTACATCTAAAGCAACTAGAGAAAGAAGAACAAACAAAACCCAAAGTTAGTAAAAGGAAAGGAATCATAAAGATCAGAGCAGAAATAAATGAAATAGAGACAAAGAAAAAAATAGAAAAGATCAATGAAACTAAAATCTAGTTCTTTGAAAAGATAAACAAAATTGATAAAACTTTAGCCTGACTCATCAAGAAAAAAGAGGACTCAAATGAATAAAATTAGAAATGAAAAAGGAGAAGTTACAGTGGACACCACAGAAATACAAAGGATCATAAGAAACTACTACAAGCAACTATATGCCAATAAAATGGACAATGTAGAAGAAATGGACAAATTCTTAGAAAGGTACGATCTCCCAAGACTGAGCCAGGAAGAAATAGAAAATATGAACAGACCAATCACAATTACTGAAATTGAAACCATGATTTAAAAACTCCCAACAAACAAAAGTCCAGGACTAGATGGCTTCACAGGTGAATTCTATCAAACATTCAGAGAAAAGTTTATCCTTTTCAAACTATTCCAAAAAATTGCAGAGGAAGGAACACTCCCACTCATTCTGAGGCCCTCATCACCCTGATACCAAAACTAGACAAAGATACCAGGAAAAAAGAAAATTACAGACCAATACCACTGATGAACATAGATGCAAAAATCATCAACAGAGGGCTTCCCTGGTGGCGCAGTGGTTGGGAGTCCGCCTGCCGATGCAGGGGATGTGGGTTCGTGCCCTGGTCCGGGAAGATCCGGACCAGGAGATTTTTCAATATCTGCAAATCAGTGTGATACACATCAACAAATTGAAGAATAAAAACCATATGATCATCTCAATAGATGCAGAAAAAGCTTTTGACAAAATTCAACACCCATTTATGATAAAAACTCTCCTGAAAGTGGGCATAGAGGGAACATATCTCAACATAATAAAGGCCATATATGACAAACCCACAGCTAACATCATTCTCAATGGTGAAAAGCTGAAAGCATTTCCTCTAAGATCAGGAACAACACAAGGATGTCCACGTTCACCACTTTTATTCAACATAGTTTTGGAAGTCCTAGCCATGGCAATTAGAGAAGAAAAAGAAATAAAAGGAATCCAAATTGGAAAAGATGTAAAACTGTCACCGTTTGCAGACAACATGATACTATACATAGAAAATCCTAAAGATGCGATGAGAAAACTACTAGAGCTCATCAATGAATTTGGTAAAGTTGCAGGATACAAAATTAATGCACAAAAATCTCTTGCATTCCTATACACTAACAATGAAAGATCAGAAAGAGAAATTAAAGAAACACTCCCATTTACCATCACCTCAAAAAGAATAAAATACCTAGGAATAAACTACCTAAGGAGACAAAAGTCCTGTTCTCCAAAAACTATAAGACACTAACGAAAGAAATCAAAGATGACACAAACAGATGGAAAGATATACCATTTCTTGGATTGGAAGAATCAATATTCTCAAAATGACTTTACTACCCACGGCAATCTAAAGATTCAGTGCAAACCCTATCAAATTACCAATGGCATTTTTCACAGAACTAGAACAAAAAAATCTTAATTTGTATGAAGACACAAAAGACCCCGAATAGCCAAAGCAATCTTGAGAACGAATAACGGAGCTGGAGGAATCAGGCTCCCTGACTTCAGACTATACTATAAAGCTACAGCCATCAAGACAGTATGGTACTGGCACAAAAACAGAAATATAGATCAATGGAACAGGATAGAAAGCCCAGAAATAAACCCACACACCTATGGTCAATTAATCTACAATAAAGGAGGCAAGATTGTACAATGGAGGAAAAGACAGTCTCTTCAATAAGTGGTGCTGGGAAAACTGGACAGCTACATGTAAAAAAATGAAATTAGAACATTCTTTAACACCATACACAAAAATAAACTCAAAATGGATTAAAGACCTAAATGTAAGAACGGATTAAAGACCTAAATGTAAGAACTGATACTATAAAACTCTTAGAGGAAAACATAGGAAAAGCAGTCTGACATAAATCACAGCAATATCTTTTTTGATACATCTCCTAGAGTAATGGAAATAAAAATAAACAAATGTGACCTAATTAAACTCAAAAGCTTTTGCACAGCAAAGGAAACCATAAACAAAATGAAAAGACAACCCTCAGAATGGGAAAAAATATTTGAAAATGATGCGACTGACAAGGGATTAATCTCCAAAACCTGCAAACAGCTCATGCAGCTCAATATCAAAAAAACAAACAACCCAATCAAAAAATAGGCAGAAGCTCTGAATAGACATTTCTCCAAAGAAGACATACAGATGAACAAAAGGCACATGAAAAGATGCTCAACATCACTAATTATTAGAGAAATGAAAATCAAAAGTATAATGAGAGATCACCTCACATTGGTGAGAATGGACATCATCAAAAAGTCTACAAACAATAAATGCTGGAGAAGTTGTGGGGAAAAGTGAGGTTCACTGTTGGTGGGAATGTAAATCGGTACATCCACTATGGAGAACAGTATGGACGTTCCTTAAAAAACTAAAAATAGAACTACCATATGACCCAGCAATCCCCCTCCTGGGCATATATCCAGAGAGAAACATGGTTTGAAAGGATACATGCACTCCAATGTTCATTGCAGCGCTGTCTATGATAGCCAAAACATAGAAGTAACCTAAATGTCCATCAGCAGATGAACGGATAAAGAAGATGTGGTACATATATACAACAGAATATTACTCAGCCATTAAAAGAATGAAATAATGCATTTCCAGTAACATGGTTGGACCTGGAGATTATCATACTAAGTGAAGTAACTGAGACAGAGAAAGGTAAATATCATATGATATCACTTATATGTGGAATCTAAAAAAAAAAAAGATACAAATGAACTTACCTACAAAACAGAAATAGACTCTCAGACTTAGAAAACAAACTTATGGTTACCAAAGGGAAAAGGTGGCTGGGGGGGGGGCAGAGGAGGGATAAACTGGGAGGTTGGGATTGACATATACACACTGCTATATTTAAAATAGATGACCAACAAGGGCCTACTGTATAGCATAGGGAACTCTGCTCAGTCTTCTGTAATAACCTAAATGGGAAAAAAATTTGAAAAAGAATAGATACATGTATATGTACAACTGAATCACTTTGCTGTACACCTGAAACTAACACAACATTGTTAATCAACTCTACTCCAATATAAAATAAAAATTTAAAAATAATTTGTTATATGTATTTAAATTATTCAATATGCTTTTACTTTTTCATGAATATTTATGAATAAAAAGTATTTATGGGGCTTCCCTGGGGGCGCAGTGGTTGAGAGTCCACCTGCCGATGCAGGGGACACGGGTTCGTGCCCCGGTCTGGGAAGATCCCACATGCCGTGGAGGGGCTGGGCCCGTGTGCCACAACTACTGAGCCTGCGCGTCCGGAGCCTGTGCTCCACAACGGGAGAGGCCACAACAGTGAGAGGCCCAAGTACCGCCAAAAAAAAAAAAAAAAAAAAGAGTATTTATGAATAGAGTATTGATTATGAGTAAAGTGAAGTCAATAATTAAATAATTTTAATTTATTTCTCACAAAGAATTGGGTGATTTGAGCCCCCTTTTCAAAGAAGCAATATGCTGATCAGTATTTCTTATAAAGCAAGAAAAAAAAGAAATCTATGTAAATTATTTTTAAAAACCCACTTAGAAACCAAGTACAGTGATTTAAACCAAACTATCTCTTTTTTGAAAAAAGAAATACATTCTCTTGACCTTCTTGAATTACTTCGAAAAATTATTAAACTTCAAGAAAACTGTATTAAAAAAAAGTAACAATTTTGTCTACTTTTGTTCAAGTGTTTATGTTCCTCATTAAAATTTTTTTGCTTAAATTCAGGTCCTGTATATTTCTTGGTAAGTTTATACTTAGATATGTTCTATTTTTCTTGCTGTTTTGAACAAGATGCATTTTAATCATCATGTTTTTAAACTGGTATACAGAGAAACTAGTGATTTCTCATATTGTAATCAGATGGCTTACTGAACTTCCTTGGTGATATAATAGTTTCTCTTTTCTTTTCTTTGTGGTTGCCTAGGTAAACCACCCCATGTATTTTTCCAGAATTCATTCTGTTAGTCAATTTTTAACACAGTGGATAATTTCAAATTGCTCTTTATTTTAGCTTCTCTAGCCACATTTTGGCTACTTACATGCCTTTCAGAGAATTGCTACAGTAACTATGCAGAGAAAGATTGAATCATGAACTGTGTGCACCCAACACGATCATAATACACTAATACACGCTCTTAACTCCAGCATATTTTACCTATCAGTTTCACAGACTCAATAAATATTGAATGGATGGCTGGATGGATGGGTGAATTATATTTTCTCGAACAAGACTCAAGTCCATTATTTCTGCTGTAAATCTGAGTCTGCTTTGTGTGCATATATCTTTCAGGTATTTTTATTTAAGCAACATGATCCACTGGTAGGCTTTAAAAAACAATAAGAAGGTTCAATGAATAAAAATGAAAGAATGAGAATGTAAACTGGAAAATTCTATTGACAGAAGTCATGTTACTTGATAACCATGTCCTCCCTTCCCTCTAATATAAATGCCTTATGTAGAAATTTTGAAAATAAAACTAATTTTTGTAAAGTTTAATTCTCTTACCAAAATCATGTTGCCGTTAACAATTATAAAGAAATAACAAACAGGAATTCCATTATGGATACATTCCTTACATGTTTTCACAGTTGTGAAAACAATTTTTTATGGAATGGCAAAGGACAATGATCTTGTACATATTACTTTTAAGTATTCTTCAGGCCATCTTTGCATTAAAGAAAAACGAATAAAACACAGTGCTGATAAATGTTAAGTGACCGAGGAAAAATCTCTTCATTTAATAAATTAACTGTGCTGTGTTTCTCTGTTCCTGTTCAGAGAATCACCAACTATTGGTCCCCTCAGGGTTTCCACAGCATTGTCTCTAATTCGTGGGTGCTGATGGCACACATTTAGCTGTCAAGTACAGTAAGTGCCACACATTTATGGCCTTGGCAGCCAGCAGAGGCCAGCTGTGGCCTTCTAAAATGCACTGAGGTTTTTGCCCTCTCAGAGACCTTACTTTGACTGCCCCTATCTAAAAAGGGCCCTACTCCCATGCTATTGCGTATATCATGGGAATTGCCACATTCTATAATTGCTATGTTTATATGATTATGTATTCACTACGTGCCTCCTCCACATTAGAATGTAAATTCTAAGAAGGCAGGGTCAGAGTCTTACACACTGTTGTATCCCCAACATCTAGCATGATGCCCAGTGATAATTGGCACTCAATACATATTTACTGAATGAATGGAGGCTTTGTCACCTGCCTGCCCTCCTCAGGTCTGTAGCTTCCATGCATGAGAGGAAGGGGCATAGACTGTATAGGGACTACACAGTCCACACACAGAAAGGAACCCTGAGCATGACCTGTTAACTCTTCGATTTTTACCTCACACAAAACAAAACCCTCCTGCTTTTTTCCCCCCACTCTTTGAAAGGTAAAGAAATAGTTGCTCTTATTACAGAAAATGAGTAAATATTTTGCTGATGGAAGTCCCCTATGAAATAACTCAAATAATGACAATATTCAGTCTCTTAAAGAAAGTTAGAAGCCTATGGATCGACCTAATAAGCTGAAGATAAGCCTGTGGTTCATGGGAATCTGTCCATGTATCAATATTTTTGCCAGCCCCCAGATTTTACTGCATTTCTTGTGATTGTGAGTTTACTCACTACATAAATAAACATAGTAACCGACTCCACTCACTTCAGGGTGACTATCTCAATACCACAAGAGGGCCAAGTCCATCCTGCAAACCCAGTCACCTGATTTGCCGCCACCTTGGTCAAATTCAGCGCACAATTGGTTGTATATGCTCATACATGTTGTGATTATCCAATAAAAATCCTTAGACATTTTTCTTAGTATCCCAAAGATGTACAGACACCTATTTATTGTATTTGCTGTATTAATTCAGGATTTTTAAGCTCCTTTTTACAGAAAAGAATCCTTTCTTCCAACATAATCTTGCACAAAAGCTTACTGCTTATAGCAAGAGTGAAGTGCTTCTCTGAACAAGGGAATGGTTGGGGCCTGGGGGTGCAGAACCTTCCCCCCAGGCCTTTCTCTCTGCCAGCTGCACCTCGAGAACCACTGGGGAATCCCAAGGGCTCTGAAGAGCACAGTTTGAAAACGTCCCTATTAACCTATCACTAAGCAAGGATACAGAGGAGTGGAATGGTTGGAGGATCCATCACAGGTAGAGGTGGAAATCAACATAAGACTATATTTTCTATAACTCAAGTCAGCATTTCCTACAAAATGTAGTAAGCTCCTGGAGTGGTAAAAAAAAAAAAAATCCCATTTAACTAATATCCTTCTCTGAAACAAAGAGGTGAAATTAAAGCATTAGAAAGCCAATACTATTAATAATTCATAGCAGTTCTATTTCCTGGGACTAAAGTGGGGCAGCATAATCCTTTCACATAGCTCTGTAGCACCAGTATAAAATGTAGACCACAGCAAGAAAGCAAACAGTAGGAAAAGACAGCTAATGAATTAAAAGCTAACGTGATGCATGTTGGAAAATATTGAGTTGTCTGCTCATTTCAAGCTTTCAAATTAGCATTAATAATGAAAGAATAGCATATAATATTTTTGCTATTCTTTCTTTAGCAAGTTTCCTTATTTAGTTACATGTGGACAAATAATATCATATACTTCTTCATTATCAATACAAGCATTTGAACTTTTTTTTTTTTTTTTTGCGGTACGCGGGCCTCTCACTGTTGTGGCCTCTCCCGTTGCAGAGCACAGGCTCCGGACGCACAGGCTCAGCGGCCATGGCTCATGGGCCCAGCCACTCCGCGGCATGTGGGATCTTCCCGGACCGGGGCACGAACCCGTGTCCCCTGCATTGGCAGGTGGACTCTCAACCACTGCACCACCAGGGAAGCCCCTGAACGTATTTTGATATAATGTCTAAAGTTTCTGTTAGATATGTAGCCCACGATTAGTGAAGAGTTCAGTGATTATAAAGGGAATCCTAGGATATCCATAATTAAGCTGAGACCAGATTCCTCATCTTTAAAATAGGATAATACTCACTTCACTGAGTTATTGAAAGGATTAAAGAGAAGGTATATAAATTGCCTAATGCGATGTCTGACACCCAGCAGGCCCTTAAAAGCAGTTATTATAGCGTAATTGTTCTCTACCTTTGCCAAAGATGATGGACAGCCTGCTTAGCAAGCTCTGTAAGCCTCCAAGTCACACACTTGAATGCAATTACACTAGTAAAACCTCTTGTTCTTGGTGGAGCTGCTTCTCAGCTGCAGTGGGAAATAGCATGTCACTCAACCTCCTCATCTGGGGGAGAGTCTGGAAGAACTACCCAGGCATGAGCTATGTCTGAGATTCTGAGAACCAGCCAATCTGAATCAAGGGCCTGGATGCAGAGAAGGCAGAAGAAGTGAAGGCATGATTGAAACCTCTAGCTTCTCTGCCACACCACAGTTTCCAGGTCAACAAAGTGACAGATATGCTCTTCTGTTTCATTTTGTAGAAAGAAAATAAATGCTGGCAGCACAGTGGTAATGGAGTGGACTTTCGGGTCATTCTGCTTGGATGTGAATCCAGTTACCACTTCTTAACTGGTCATCTTGGGCAACTTTCTTAAACTCTCAGTGCCTCATTTGTAAAAAAAAGGGAGAGTATATAGCCTACCCCAGAGAGTTGTTATGAAGATTAAACAAGAGAATCTGTGTAAAGCATTTTACACAATATCTAGAGAATAGTAAGCACTCAATAATTTTTAGCTATTGTATCAGACAGGGTACAGTAGCAGGTAATGAAAACCACCTTAGCTATTTTACAGTGGAATTTAAAATAGCGAAGTAGGTCCTTACAAAATCACTGGAAGGGCTGGAAGAACAGATTTGGATGGGCCTGTTGGAGCAACTCTGTAGAATTGGCTGCTAAAGTATAAAATGTTAAAACTGTGATTCTCATGCAAATACAATATGACATGTGTCAAAGATTTCTATTCAACACATTAATTAATGAGGGAACATAGAAGATGTTACATCTGGTTCAAAGGAGAATTTATATTACACGTATATATATTACACGTATATATTCATGCATACAATCAGGAATGCTGAACTCAACTTGCTAATAGATGCAAAATTGGTTAAAATTCTATAAGGCAGCACTGTCCAACAGCCTTGTAATGTGAGCCTCATGTATAATTAAACATTTTCTAGGACCCACATTAAAAGTAAAAAATACGTAAATTAATTTTAACAAATATTTTATTTAGTCCAATATATCCAAAATATTAAGATATAATCTATATAAACAATAAATAAAATGAACATGCTATTTTACACACTTTTATATTGAATCTTTGAAATCTGTGTGTATCTTACACTTACAACACATCTCAATTCAAGCATGCCACATTAAAGTGCTCAACGGCCACATGTGGCTAGTGGCTCCTATATTAGTGTACTCCTAGGGCAATGAAAATGTAATGTTTGGGATTATCTTTTTTTCAGGGCAAAAGCTAATTGTATATCTATCAGAGAAAAACTAATTTGCTTTTCTATGGACAAGAAGTGTTTGCATTTCTGTAGTTTGTTACAAGTAACTGTCTACCTTACAGAGTTGTAAAATAACCTGGTCAACAGAAAATCAATCAAGTGCACATTTGTGTAGCATCTGAAAATTCTATAAAGCTCCACTAGACAATACCCAGCACTTCCCTGAAAGACAGCCCCTAATCTCCATTTCCAAACCTTGGACAATTTTTTTTTTCCTGATAGGCCCATTAAGGGAACTGCTAGAAGTCAGGAGGCTGCCACCAAAATCACTGCATTTATGAACACACTACCCCAACTGCAGTCCAGGAGTCATTAAGCCCCTACCAGAATTGTTGGCTCCAGAGCCTTGTAATGTTTGCTAGATCCTCACCTGCTAAACAGTTGACTCAGATCCCGCTGCTTCTCTCCCCACCCAGTTCAGTTCCAAATTCAAATTTCACACGAGGACTTCTGACTGATGAAACCAAAATCACATTTGAAACTCTAGCTGCAAGGGAGTCTGAGAAACGTAGCTCCTAGCTCTCCAGAGTCTGCAGTAAAGGAAAGGCACCAGAAGGCATTTGGAACAGAGGTTGAGCAAGGCAACATACCACGTCTACCACTGCTATTCGGTTAACAAGAACTTCATGAAACTCTACACTATGGAATACAAAAGATGAGAAGTATTATTTTCGCTGGTCTGTATGACAGCAATACTTCCGTGAACTCTCTCAGATCTGGAGTTCTTTTCAGCACTAGAACAGAAACCCAAGGAACACCAACATTGAAGGGTCAGGTGGAAAAGAGAAGCAAATGGAGGAGAGGTAGAAGGAATGACCAGAGAAGAGGGAAATAACCACGAAGTGTGGTGTTAGTGTTAGGGAACTGTTGATGGAAATGGTCCGCCTTGGCCAGGCACGATGATAACCACTTGCATGAGTTGTCTCACAACAGGAGGTCCTGATAAGGAATGTGGTGCTGTCACCAAAAACTAACTGGGAGAATCAGGGAGGGGCCAAAAGGAGGGAGGAGACGTCAGCCAATAATATATCCTACCAACCACCCAGAATCCTTCTCGCTGGAACCCATCTTGTCGGAGAGATGCGCATGCCACCAGGAAGGACCCTGAGTCAGACCAATTATGGGCCAAGCAAGATGATCGGCCAGAGACAACTGGGAAACTAACCCCATTACCATAAAACTTGAGACTGTGAGCCACGTGGCAGAGCAGTTCTCCTGGGTTCCCTTACGCTGCTGCTCTCTGCCCAGGTGCCCCTTGCCAATAAAGTCTCTTGCTTTGTCAGCACGTGTGTCTCCTCAGACAATTCATTTCCCAGTATTAGACAAGGGCCCACTCTTGGACCCTGAAAGGGATTCCCCTTCCTGCAACATTAGGAAAACTAAGTACAAAGAATATTTTTAAGAAGGAGAGAGACGTCAACTTCCAGATGCTCCTGAGACCCAAATAAAAGATGAACTGAAGAACACTTTGGAGACCTTTGCAAGATCAGATTCAGTGATGTGGTGGGGGTAGAATCCAGATTAGAATGGTTTTAGGAGTGAGGGGGAAGTGAAGAAATGAAGACAGCAAGAACAGATCAATCTCTTGAGCTGTCTGACTGTGGAGGAGAGGAGAGACACAGCAGCTTTACACAACTTGAAGGTTGTTTTTGGCAGGCCAAGCCTACCTCTGCTCTGAATTCAATGCCTTCCAGTATTTACAAGTGCCTTGCCTCAGAAGAACAATAGTCGAGGAGGATTGCTTTAAGGACACACGGTCTAGGATGTTTTCTGTTCCTGATATGTTAAAATCTACTCCTACATGGAGCCAGATGAGAAGGGAGTTGGCCAGACTCGCCTGTATTTTCACCCCTCACCCTGACCTCTCTCCCCACCTCCCCCAAAATGCTCATAAGCAAATTGAATTGTTGGGGTGATGCCATTAGCTGACAAAGGGCTACTAGATAATTTAGAGCCAAACTGTGACCCGCCCAGAGCAGAGGCCATTATTTCAGACATTTTTTAAAGCCTAGTTCCTGGCTCTATTTTATGTCTCCACCCTTGTTTTTTATCCTTTTCCACTTGTAAATGTACACTCTCTTGTTACAGTTTTACATAGCCTTACAAATCACTTTAAGTCATGTTGGGAACAAAGTGAGGTTTAAACATGTAAAGCTGTGAGGATTGTGTTTTGCTTTTTTCTTTTTCTCCTTGATGCTGTGTCCTTGATTTTTATAAAGGAAATTATTGGACAGGGATATGGAGATTTATTTATAGAGTTTTGTTTTACAACCGACTTTGCTAGATACCTGTTCCATTACAGAGAGACACGCATCGTTCTGAGGTCACAAAAACGTGTATCTACAGGGCAGCCGTCTCCGTGGCCGCCGTCCTGACCCGGACCTTGAACAACCGGACAGAGAACTCTCAGCCGCCACCGCCAGGCAAGGGCAGCTTCGGGCTGGATGCTCCGCTGAGCGCGGGGTGGGCGCTGCAGGCACCCACCCGGCTGCAGCCTCCAGCGAGCGCTTTGCTGCGGCTGCTGGAGGAGCTGGGGCCTCGGCTCTCCCAGGCCCGCCAGCCTCGTGCAAGCCTAGCCGAGAGGTGCCTGCACTGACTTTAAAGACGAACTCACAAAGCTCTCCCTGACAGTCACTTTGAAATAATTTGTGCGGAACTGAATCGAAAGAATAGTTCAAAGGTAGAATGGAGAGGCAGCTAATGACCCTGCCTCTTAGCTGCCTCAGTGGCAGCTAAGCAGCACTGATCAAGCAGGAGATTTGATAGGTGGAAAATCAGAAAAATTAAATGTTAATGGAAGACTGTTGGGCTGCGTTTTAAAGGGATCGTCTGTGACAGAGCTTACTGCACTTACATGTTAACCCTGAAGATGGGGGCTTTCCGAATACCTTTAAATATCTAACAGAA
The DNA here is from genome assembly GCF_039906515.1 of Pseudorca crassidens. Lineage (NCBI taxonomy): Eukaryota > Metazoa > Chordata > Mammalia > Artiodactyla > Delphinidae > Pseudorca > Pseudorca crassidens. The sequence goes on from NC_090309.1 coordinate 46,065,935, forward strand.
AATCAAATAGTGAAACTCTTCTTTATGGAGATGTCTCAGGGAAATGGCTTATCTTTTTGAACTTCCCAGGGTTAAAAAAAAAAATTATTTTTCCATTCTTGTTTTCCCCTAGGAGGGTGTTTTATCTTTAAATGTAAGCATGTGACTCAGTTCATAGGGAGGTTCATGATAGGAGGTAAGAAGGTCATTTCAGCTCATAAGCGGTGTCACCCTGATAACAAATTTAAATTGTATATCCTCGTAGGATGACTTAAAACTGTTGTATTTTTCATAAAAAAATCAAATTTATTAACAGCTGGATTAATCTTAGACAAATAAAAGGACATCATCTGTATATCCAAGTTACCTGTCTAGTGGGAGGTGACAAAGTGAAAGAGGGAAGGATTAGAGGCTAAAAGGGAGAAGAAAGAAAAGGATTTAATGGAAGAAGTTGACAGATGTAATGATTCCCCCTCTTCTAAGGTAAAATTCTATATAATTTTAATATTGCATTTTAAAATTGCTTGATTTCTCTGAAGCGATTAATAAAATGATTAAAGAATGTGTAGTACTAGAATCAGAATGCAGTTTAATTAATTACATCGCCCTCTTTTGAATTGAAAGCTACTTATATAGTAAACGACTGTTATATTTAGTTTTCCAAATGACTTGCAGATGAGGCCATTCAAACTAGGCATGTAAATCTAAACTCACCAGAGTGGTATGTTTACATTTGAATAGAATTAGAGGCCTGAGGTCTCAGAAGTTATAACCATGAAGCTAAAGCCAGAAGATGGGTCCTGCTGTGGAAGAAACCAGACTCCCTGACACTGGGTCTAGAAAGTACTATGTGATCTGGCAGTCATCCAGATGAGGACTTATGTTTGGGAGCCTCTTCTGATCACACACCATTTCCTGCTATAGCTAAACTTACATCAAAGAAAGAAAGAAACTAGCTAGCAGCTTCCTATAGAGTCCTATGAGGCATCATTACATTGGTGGAGATGCCAATGGTCTTCAGGGGTCTAGGAAATTGATATTAAAAGCTTTCTCTGAAGTGATCAAGTTCAGGGGAACAAATGCATAGTAACCAAATTCATAGGGGATCAATTTAGAAAAATACAATACCATGTATTCATTTATATTGGGTGCTCTATTTGTCAAATATATCATCCATCTGTACAAGAATTTTCCAATTGGGGAAGCACGCTAATGAGACAGAATTACGATAGATTGTTCTTTTTCCAGTTTAGGCATATTGTGGCCTAGAAAATATATAATGATAAAACCTTCTTCCCTAGAAAACACTGAAATGGTGGTATCGATCACCTTTAAAAAACTCTACACCACCCACCATTTTTCACTTACCATATCACTGCCTCACACAGGTTAATGAGGCTGTGGTTTTCTTTACAGTTACTTTGTTCCTGTCCTGAGGATACTCTCCGATTATACTGAAACATATTCCAGTACGTCCTTGTTTTTAGGGCAGAGACAAGGAAAAACCTATCACTTATATCATGTACACAAACCCCATCTTAAGGCAGTTTGCTTTGAAAGAGGTGATTTTACGTGTTTCAATGTTAGAAGGCAACATTTCTGATATTTTCCCTTAGATTTAGGAAAGGTAAAGGAAGTGAAGGCTGTTCTACCCAGTGGCTACTGGAGTAGTAGGTGACTGCAAGAATGCCCCCTCGCCACAGAGAGAATTAGCCAGAATGGGAATGTGTTAAAGGATCATAATGTTCTCCATGGCGATCAAGCAATAAGAATCTCATGGCAACATATAGCCGATGTTCTAATTAGGGAATGTTCCCATTACTGTGGTTGCTACCCTCAAACCTAGAGACGTAAACAATATTTATCCTGCTTACAAGTCTACAATGTGGACAGAGCTTAGCGGGGAGAACTCATCCCTGCCATGCATGCTGCAGAGGGTGGCTCGAAGGCTGAGGAATGGAATAACTGGACGGCTCAGTCACTCAGAGGTGTGGCAGGTGATCCTGGGAAAACTCAGTCACCTGGGGTTGCGAACAGCTGAGGCTCCTCAGACAACTCTCTCCATGCCTATGTGCTCTTTCCAGCATGGTGGCTTCAGGGTAGCTAGACTTCGTACACGTCTGTCAGCTCAAGGGCCCAAAGTCACAGGGTCCAAGAGAATGAGCCAGCCAGGCGGAAGGGGACTGTCTATTCTAACCTAGTCTTGGAAGACTCTCAGGGTCAGGTCCACTGCATTCTATCTGTTAAAAGCCAGTCAGTAAAATTGGTCCCTATTCAGGGGGATGGGAATTAGACCCCGCTTTTAGTGAGAGGAGTGTCAAAGGATTTGTGGACTTGTTTTAAAATCACCACAATATATAGTTGAAAAATTATAGGAGAATATACCATTTATTTATTTACACATTCGTTCAATAAATACTTATTGACTGTTACCATACACTAAATAAGCATTGCTTTTTAACCTTTTAAAAAAGATTTTAGATATTCTAGCTCAAGACAACTCCCATTTGGACATGATTTTATGTAGTGAGAAGGTTTGGTTTTATTTTAGGCCCATCATATAAAAGTACTCAAATCAGCATAAAATATCAGATGATGACAAATCATCCATTGGGAGAGTATAATCTGAACAGCACAAATGGGTTTTTATTAGAACTTATTAAAAGCCTGAGATAATGGAAGTATAAATCCTCATTTGATACACATATTCTGGAAAAGGTAGTTGTTGAACAAATTTGTGTAAAAGCAAATCATCTTTCCTACCAGCTTTATACTTTTAGTGACTGACATATAAGAAAAGTTTTCCTTTCCTTCCAAAATATTTCCAGTTGCCAGTGTGTGAAAGGATTGATCGGATAGACAAAAGGTTATCAGACACCTCCAAATCACTAAATCCAAAGCATCATATATTTTTTCCCCTCAAAATAGTTTTACTTGGCATTTCTCCTCTCCACCTAGGCTTCTAGGACACCACCTTTTGTCTTCCTCCTGCGTCTCCAGGGGTTCCTTCTCAGTGGGAGTTCCTCTTACTGTGTTCAGTCCTTACTTTGGTGATCTCTGGGTTTCTGCTCCTAATCTCCTCTCTTCATCTCTATCTACTCTTTGAATGATTTCATCTAAACCTAGACTTAGCATGAAAGTTCCAGATTCATATAATCCACTGTCCACTGAATCTCCCCACTTGATTGTACCGTATCTACCTCCACCCACACCCTATACCCCCTTCCCACTCACACCTCCCTCGTCCAATGTGCTCTTCCTCCTGCATTCTGAAATTTGACGGAATCTAGAGAGTCTCTGACACTCAACATCCGTGCACAGTCCATCAACCATAATGTCCCATTGATTCTAAACATCTTTCATCTCTTTTGCATCCTCATTGCCCTTGATCTACATCAGCCTCTTGTCCGTTTGCCAGGAATATAGGTCAAGACTGGCTCTGAGGCCATTTCTTAGCAAATACAATGAAAATATTTGAGACTTTTGCCTTCTATCCACAGTATTTGGCCCTGGACATCTCCTATTGATGGATCTCAGTGGGGGGTGTTGGTCAGGAATAGAAAATTATAAATCACAATGTTTGCATTTTATCTTCACAATAGTTGAAGTTTACCTTAAAAGAGCCACAGAAGATGAAGTGGCAAATGCCAGCCACTGAGCACATAGTTATTAGATATCTATTCTGTAACCTGGGCTACAAAGACAAATATGGCATGGTCCCTGCCTCCGATGAACTCAGAATTTAGTGGGAAAAGCAAATTATTACAATTCCGCACGATAAATGCAATGATTAAGGAATGTGTGAGGTGTTGTATGAGTAGAGGAGGGCATTCTCATTGTCTTCATTGCGTAAGCCTGAAAGGCAGTGGAGAAGGGAGTGACACCCTGCCTAAGAAGGTAGAGTAGGGCTTCCAGAAGATGTAAAAATGCTCTATCTTACCAAAATCTTAAGAGATGATAGCTCTGGATCCTGATGTTGGGGATTTGGGGAATTCTGCCAGCTGTTTTCTCAAGTTACCTACTTGATTCCCAATCTCCACATCTCTAAAATGAAAAGTTTGGTTTAAATAAGAGGTTGCCAATTTTTTTCTATAAAGGGCCAGATAATAAATATTTCAGGCTTTGTGGTCAGTATAGTCTGTCACAACTATTCAGCTCTGCTGTTGTAGTGCAAAAGCAGCCACAGACAATATGTAAACCGACGGACCTGGCTATACTACAATACAACTCTAATTACAAAAACAGGCAGTGGGCTGTATTTGGCCCTTGGGATGTAGTTTGCCAAAGCCTGATCTAAATGATCTCCAAGATGCCTTCCAGATTTACCAGTCCATTGGTTTATGAAAAAGCAGTTCTCAAATACTTGATATACTTTATGTTGGTTTTTAGTTTACTCTTGTTGTGGCTGGTTAGCTCAGTAAATGGGAACATGGAATTTAAAATGATAAGATTTGGGGTTTGATTCACTGTGGGTCAGTTAGCTTCTCTGTTCCATGACCACAAACCACACCACAGACTTCAACAAATCCATGCTCCTGCTTGGAGCCAGGTAAAGCTGTGTGACTGGACAAATGTCATCCTTTCCTGCTTCTAACAATACAACCCCTGCACTTGCTCCCCTAATGATGGTGCAGCAGCATGCTCTTTACGTGTGTTCCAACATCACTGAGTTCATTTCAAAAGAGCAACGTATGGGGCTTCCCTGGTGGTGCAGTGGTTGAGAATCCGCCTGCCAATGCAGGGTTCGATCTCTGGTCCGGGAAGATCCCACATGCCACGGAGCAACTCGTGAGCCACAACTACTGAGCCTATGCGCCACAACTACTGAAGCCCACGCGCCACAACTACTGAAGCCCGTGCGCCTAGAGCCCATGCTCCACAACAAGAGAAGCCACTGCAATGAGAGACCCGTGCACCACAACGAAGAGTAGCCCCTGCTCGCCACAACTAGAGAAAGCCCATGTGCAGCAACAAGGACCCAACGCAGCCAAAAAAAAAAAAGAGCAACTTATTTTTAAGAAAACCTGTCAATATGACAGCAGGCATTGGGGAATCTGTAGGTACACAGAAATGTCTCATCACCTTTTAATAAGCCAAATTGGGTTTTATGGCTACTAAGCAAAAGAATGATACAAAAGCATGCTGCTATGCTCATAAGCTAAAGCAGAATCAGCAAACTATGACTCGAGTGCCAACAGTCCTCCCCGCTTTCCCTGTAGTAGACATTGTTAATCAATCCTAGCACTTTTCCCACAGATCCTGCATCTGTTCTCATCATTCTTCCAAACACACTGAACCAGGAAGCGACACTAAGTCGACTGGCATTACTGTGCTAGATTAAAGCTATTGTCCTATTGCAACAAAAGTTACTATGCCTTATTTTTCCTATCACTTTCCATCCCTGCCACCGAGTTACTCTTACTTAAAAACATATACCTATAACATTGGATGCAGCAGCTATAAAATTCAACAGTACAAAAATGAAGATAATATAAATCTCATATGTAGATAGGAGCATAAATCGGTAAAAAACTTTTATAGAGAAAAACTTGGCAGTGTTTATTAAAAGACTTAAAATGTGCACACTAGTTGGATACTTGGGGCTTCATTGTATTATTCTACTTTCAGGTGTGTTTGAAACCTTCTATAATAAAAAGTTTTAAAAGTGTACCATGAAGATAAAAATACTAACGGTAGTTGATAAATGACATATTATTATATAAAAGTATAATCTAAATTAAGGGATAATACAGAACTGAAATAACTCAATGTTGCTTTATTGTAGAAAGTTTTGTGCCTATGATTATCTAGCATATAAAATTATAAAGCAAATTTCACTACTGAAACCATTTTACCAATTTCTTAATATGTACACTGAAGGATTTATATGTAAAAGCATATAAATGCGTGAAATATTTCTGCAAAAATAAATGAAAACTACTAAAAGTAGCTGCCTTCCAGGAGGGAGAAGAATATCTGGAGGAAAGGCAAGGAGGAAGGCTTATTTTTCACTGAATATCCTATTGTTCCTTTTGAATTTTTGTACATCTATCATGCATTGCCTAATTAGATAAATAAAATGTGATTCAGCCTCACACTGGTCAGATTGGCCATCATCAAAAAATCTATAAACAATAAATGCTGGAGAAGATGTGGAGAAAAGGGAACACTCCTACAATGTTGGTGGAAATGTAAACTGGTACAACCATTATGGAGAATAGTATGGAGGTTCCTTAAAAAACTAAATATAGGGCTTCCCTGGTGGCGCAGTGGTTGAGAGTCCGCCTGCCGATGCGGGGGACGCGGGTTTGTGCCCGGGAGGATCCCACATGCCATGGAGCGGCTGGGCGCGTGAGCCATGGCCGCTGAGCCTGTGTGTCCGCAATGGGAGAGGCCACAACACTGAGAGGCCCGCGTACCGCCAAAAAAAAATAATAATAATAAAAATAAAACTAAATATAGAAATACTATATGACCCAGCAATACCACTCCTGGGCATATATCCGGAGAAAACCATAATTCGAAAAGATACGTGCACTGCAATGTTCATTGCAGCACTACGTACAATAGCCAAGACATGGAAGCAACCTAAATGTCAATCAGCAGAGAAATGGATAAAGAAGATGTGGTACATATATACAATGGAATATTACTCAACCATAAAAAAGAATGAAATAATGCCATTTGCAGCACACGGATGGACCTAGAGATTGTCATACTGAGTGAAGTAAGTCAGACAGAGAAAGACAAATACCATATGACATCGCTTACATGTGGAATCTAAAAAATTATGCTACAAATGAACTTATTTACAAAACAGAAATAGAGTCACAGATGTAGAAAACAGACATGGTTATGGGGGGGAAAGGGGGGATAAACTGGGAGACTGGGATTGATATATATACACTACTATATATAAAATAGATAACTAATAAGGACCTACTGTATAGAACAGGGAACTCTACTCAATTCTCTGTAATAACCTATATGGGACAAGAATCTTAAAAAGAGTAGATATATGTATATGTATAACTTATTCACTTTGCTGTAGAGCAGAAACTAACACAACATTGTAAATCAACTATACTCCAATAAAAATTATTTTTAAAAATGAGACAGTGATTCTACTCCTAAAAACTTATCCTAAAGTATCATTGAGGATGTACCTAAAGTTTTGCCTCAAGGATGTACATTGTATTGTATGTAACAGGAAAATAGTTCAGGCAATTTAAATGTCCAATAATTGGGAACTGGTTAAATAAGTTACTGTATTTCCAGATAAAGGAATGATAGCTGTTAAAATTATGAAGATGAATTTTTACCAATAAAGAAATTTTTAATATGGTATTAAGTTTTCTAGGGACTGCTCTGGTGGCACAGTGGTTAAGAATCCGCCTGCCAATGCAGGGGACACGGGTTTGAGCCCTGTTCCGGGAAGATCCCACATGCCATGGAGCAACTAAGCCCGTGAGCCGCCACAACTACCAAAGCCTGCGCGCCTAGAGCCCGCGCTCCGCAACAAGAGAAGCCACCGCAATGAGAAACCCGCGCACCACAACGAAGAGTAGCCCCTGCTCGCCACAACTAGAGAAAGCCCGTGTGCAGCAACAAAGACCCAACGCAGCCAAAAAATAAATAAAAATTTAAAACATATATGGTATTAAGTTTTTTAAAAGCAAGTTGCAAAACAGTATAGTTTTGCAGTATATAGTATGACCTCAGTTTTGTAAAAAAAAAATATACTGACAGAAAAATATTTGAAAGACATAAAAAGTGGTAATAGTGGGTATCTCCTGAAATATGGGTAGTTTCCTTTCTTTCGTTTTTTTCTTTGCTTATTTTCAAATTATTTTCAAAATTCTCCAATAAATATGTATCAATTTTAAATTAATAAAAGATTATGAACGAGTTTGAAAGATGCCTAAGGGAATAAAACATTTCTTCTTTTTTTTCTCTTCCCTATGGGAAAGAAAAATCTGAACACAGGTCGAAATATAAAACTTGGCTTTTGTGATCGAAGTCAAAGTCATTACAATGAATGTTGAAATTTTATTGGCAATTTCTCTTGTGGGGAGGTAATGACATCCAGAGTTAAATACTACGTAATATTTTACCAATGGTATAAGTCTTTTCAATGGTTTAGTAACTCCAATGTGGTAATGCAAGAAGTGATTTTCCCCCGTGTGTAAATAAGTTTTATAATATTGAAAACTGTTAGACTAACATATTTATGAGGTGTTATTAACAAAGGAAAATAGTGGCTGAACTATCCGAACTAACAACATGGAGACACCAGACATTGTGAGTGGGAGATTCTTACAGATGAAAATGGATTACAGGGGCCATGGCTAGATGGTGAAGGGTCTTGTACAGCTTGCTAAGGATGTGGATTTTTTTCTGAAAAGATGAGAACCTAGCTGTATTTCTGAATGAATAATCAAGGTGCACACAGAGGATGATTAGAGGGAGTAAATATTAAAAAGAGTATACCTAGGGCATTTATAATTTCTTTAAAGGAATTTCTCCTAACGATAGAAAGGGCAAACATGTAAGCTATTTAAGCCAGCTTCAATTTTTTTCCAGAAAAAGATGTATGATACATAAATATAGAACCCATAGCAATTGCTGTGTAAACTACTATACTAAATATAGTTAGGGATATGCTTAATGTTGCATTTTATTGTTTGACTAAATATTAACTAATAAGAAATCACATTAAACTGGAACTTCCTTTTTCCTTATAAATACTCTATTAGGCAAACCAGGCAGGGCTTGGATGTTCATCATAAGACAGCACATGCTGACATTCCAAATTCTCCTAAATGGATTTCGCTTAATATGTTAGATTCTATAAATCTGCTTAATCATTTCTCAGGGCTTGGTATTCCTTAGGAGGAGGATTGTTAAATACCTTCAAAGCTGCTCCACACTCTGAGAGCTATCAGTTTCTCCTAGTGAGAGCTAGTCCTCAGTTTCCTGTGGTTGGGAGTGTGACATAGTGAGATAACACGACAGATGAGATCCAACTAGTCAGATGTTACTGGAAAAGTACACTTGGATTCAGGTTCACATTAGTCTGGCTCTCTTTTAGAGAATATAGTTGAGCTCACACAATTCAAGGGCTTATCTGAAATTTAACTTGAATAAATACAAAAGAGCAGCCCCATCAGAGTCATCCAGTAGAGCTGGATCATTTTAACTCAAGGTCAAAATAAACTTTATTAGTGTATTTATTAAGAGCAAGCTTGTTTAGATGAGGTTTTTTTTCTTCTTTCATACCTTACCTTGCACAGAACTTTAATATTAGGAAACCTGAAACAGTCTAGAGAATTCAGGACCATCTCAGTTCAGGTTGCCATGATATTTTCTGTAACCGAGCCCTGTACCTCTTCTTGCAAACTGAAATAACATTGACGATGTAAAAATTATGCCCATAATGAGTAAGTTATTGCCAAAATTTAATCAACATGATGTTTTCCTTTTCCTGTTCTGGGACAATAAAACTAAACACTATTACAAAGTGGTAAAAATATTTTTTAAAAGTAAAGACATTTGTGACTTTATTGCCTGTTTCTCAGGTTGCAACTGAATGCAGGTATTTTGGTTTAGTTAAAGGATATGGAAAGCGCCACCGATGATCTTTACTGTGGCAGCACAAACCTGCTGCTTTGATGACGTGATTCTCCTTTGTATCCATGTTAGAGAAACTGGTGTGGTCTCTGTCATGTTTTCTTTTCCTGCAAATACTGTGGCTCATAAAAAACAGTTTGACTCCTTATAGCTTTTCCTCCGTATGCTTCCTTTTATATAACAACTTAGTTTAAAAAATTTGACATTTCAGTAATTTTCAACAAAAATGCTTAATTTTCCTAGATTTTTCTTTTAGTTTCAGAGAACAGTAATTTTATAGTCTCAATATGATGCTGGTCTTCGTAAAGCTCAAGAGACAAAACCAGACACTCGTGCATGCTGCAAATCCTTGTTTTTATTCCAGAAATAACCTTTGTAACTATTGGCAGTACGGGTCTTCCCTCCCTCCCCGCTTTGGCTGGGGATGGCGGAGGGGGCAGGAAGGTTGTTGGGATATATGCTCAGAAGTTTTCAGATATAAAGATTTAGAAATATTAACTAGTGACTTCAATGAGATTTTAAGTTCAAAATCAGAAATTACAAAATCCACAGATTCTATGCCTCCTGAGGGCTGGGTAGCTTCCTTTGGATTTTTTTGGCATAAAAAGAGAACACACTATTAAATAATATGCAAGTAATTTTATTAGATCTTCTAAGGGTGCATTTAAAACATTGTGTGTTTAAATTATAGACAGGACATAAGATTTGGTAGTTTTCTACAGCATGCCCAAACAGAGGTGTTAAGGTATGCTCCCCACAGTTCATCATTTACTCAGAATTGATTTTGGACAGGCTCTAGTTTTATTAAGTTTGAATAGTCACAGTTTTGTCATAGTGTTGCTAGAACAGCAGCACAAAGATAAAAACAGCCAAAACAGCTTTGTTAGAGGAAAGTCTACCTACCACAGCTCCAAACCTGGCTCCTTTCTAGGCTTCCTGCTTTCCTAACCTCAATTCTTTATTCTTTTCAGATGAAAACAAGCTGACCCCTGCTAAGCATCTTCTTATAAAAAGGCTCATGACAAATGCTATCTTTATAGAAGATTCCACAATTGAAATGTGAAATGAGATTTTAGGGGCCCCTGCAGGATCCTGTGTTCTAGCATTGAAAATCTCTTGTGAGAAAAGCATCAAGAGGGACTTCCCTGGTGGTCCAGTGGGTAAGACTCCGTGCTCCCAAGGCAGGGGGCCTGGGTTCAATCCCTGGTCGGGGGTACTAGGTTCCGCATGCCGCAACTAAGTTCCAGTGCAGCCAAATTAAATAAATAAATATTTTTTTTAAAAAAAGAAAAGAAAAACATTAAGACTATTTTCTTCAATTGATTGATCAATTCATTCGTTCATTCTGCATCAACAAATATTCATTGAGCATTTGTTATGTGCAAAGTAATATGAGTGATTCAAGAACGTGGAAAGTATAGTCTGTGAGGAATTTGCAGTCTTGAAGAAGTGTGTAAGGTGTATTCACCAACAGTCTGCCTGTCAGAACTGGATTATTTATCTGACTCTTTCATCATACAGATGAGGGAATTATAGCAGAGAGGTGAAATGACCTGCCCAAACCACACTACAAGACCACTGGCTGTGGAGCAAGCCACTTACCCATCACTCACTGGTAATCTTGGACAAATTACTTAACCCACTGAGCTAAGCCAGACCTCAAAAGGCTGATCTGGGTTGAAAGGCTGGTGAGAAGGGGAACACAGACTTCCTTCAGGACTGGTTTCACTCACGTTTACTGCGTGACCCGGAAGCAGGAATTGTGAAGCGTATGTACAAGATAAGGATGAAAGTGAGCTGATGCAGCTTCTCCATGCCTCCCTAGTTCCTCAGACCCTTGGCCAAAGTTCAGTGGTCAGTGCTGTCCCCAGGGAATGAAGAAAGCTGCCAGGTCAAGGACTCCAGAGCCATCGGCCCATGGCCTTTCACGCACAGACTGCCACAGTTAGACACTTCCGTGTTCCATTTTTTATTGCTATTGGGGGCCTAGCATGGGCCAGCCTTGGCTTCTATACCTGCTAAACTTACCTATCAGTTCCCTTACCTATGATATTTAATAGTATATATACTCTGTAGGCTTACTCTAAGCCTTAGGCAAGATGGACTATGTAAAGTGCCTAGCATGGTGCCTGACCCACAGAAGGTGCTTTATAGATGGCTTTCTTAGTTGAGGAGCTGACAGTAGGATTCAATTTTCCTGACTCACCTAATATTCTTTTTAATACACAAAGGGCAACTGCCATTTAGTGGGTATTTGCTTTGTGCCAATAGAATGATACACTAAAGGGAGAGGGAAAACTGTGATTATTTGCAGAAAGCATTGCATGTATAAAAATCCTAAGAAATCTGTTTAAATTTATTAGCCCATGAGTTTATCAAAGTGACCGGGTTTATAATGAATTTACCATAATTAGGGGCTTTCTTTATCCTGGTAACCACCAGCTCAATAACGTAATACAAAGGAAAGAAATTCCATTCAAAAAAAAAAAAGAGGGGATGGATAAACTTAACAGAATTGTCCATGACAGTTATAAAGAAAATTATAAAGACTTATGAGCTATATGTAAATAAAACTATAAAGGTGTATTAGAATATATAAAACAAGATGAACAAATTGAGATATATACAGTTATCATATAGGAAAATGAATTTCACCAAGTAAATTTACTATTTGTTAAATATTAAAATTCTACACTAACAAAGAAACCACAAGTTATGATGCTGATCTAGTTCCCAGGAAACCCTAAAACAAAGTATATTAATTAAATGATGAAAATACAGAAGTGTGGGACATATAGAAATAAATGTAATATATTATATAACTATCATAAAATTAAGGAAAATAATATTTATTTAATAACTGCCTAATTCTATTTAATAATTGCCTAATTAAACTCTAATAATTGCCAGGGTAACTGGTGAACAAACACAAAACAAAACAAAAAGTGATTTAGATCAGCTCTTATACCACATTACCAGAATAAGCCTCTAGTGGATTAAAGAGTAAATATTTGCTTTAATTCTTAGCAAAGCTATGAGAAAAAAAAATCAAATATTAATGAAATCTTTAGAGGCATAGTATCTTTGTAAAGCTCAGGGCAGTAATGAAAATCACAAAGGAAAAAATAAATACCTCAAAAACATCAAGTAAAAAAATGGTTGTAACATAAACAACTAACAAAATTAAAAGAAGGGAAACATAATTGGGAAACCTTTGTATTGATCATCATAGAAAAGTAGTGTATATATACTACGTAAAGAACTAACTCAAATTTTCACAAATTTTAAAACCTCAAGAGATAAATGGTCAAAGGATATAAACATACAATTCACTTATGAAGAAATACAATTAAATTATATACATTAATCAGTTCTTGGAAGGATATTTATAATAGCAAAATACTGGAAACAAACAAAAAAATGCCCAATATAATTATACTATATCAATTCAGTAGACTATTATATAGCCCTTAGAATTATAATTATGAAAACTGAAAAAATGTTATTATTTAATGGTGGAAGGGAGCCAAATAATAATTCTACTTATGCACATCAAAAAAAGGCAAAAATGAAAATCACTATTGACAAAGAATAGTGGAATCATGGATGATATTTTTTCTGTAAATAAGATTGGGAAGGAAGCAGGAAACCGCTATACTAGCAGTTGAACAATACTAGTTATTAAACAACAGACTCTAATATTGATTGTATTTTTCAACATACAGATGAAAGCAAAGAGTTAGAAGAAACCAGAAATATTAGTGTCAGCTGGTAAGTTATGAAGTTTCCTAGAGTAAGGATCTTTCACCCTCCAGAACCTTACAGAGAGCACTCACATTTCCCAAAGGCACTAGAGAAGGCAAGCACACACCTTGAGAACTGAGTGTGTGATTTTGCCACACCTTTGTCTGTGGAGCCCTGTTCTGGGCTGTTGGTACCATGTTTGTCTTCTTCCTTCCTGATGCTTTATTTTTACCATAATACTTTCTGTAAAAGTTTGCCTGGATTTAGACAAATGTCTCCTTTTACATGTAAATTTCTTTTCTGTAATTTCTAATATATTTCTATTTACTTTTATGGTCTTTGATCTTCTCTTTCACCGCCTCCCATGTATGAGGCATAATTTAGATTAGGAGTTAATAACTCAGAATAACAGACATGGATTTGAATCCTGACTCGTTATGTGACTTTGGGCAAATTATTTATTTGTAGGCCTTGGATACTTTTATCTATAAGATGGAAATAATACTACTTCATAGGGTAATTATGAGGTTTAAACTAAAGGAGATAATTCATGTAATGTACTTGGTGTGGTATCTACTTGTAACACTGTAAACTCCAAGGTAATGACATAAATATGGTACTTGAAACGCTATTCAAAATTTTAACTATTAAGAAAAAAAATTAAAACTCACAACCTTAAAATGGTTCTATTTCTTTCTGTACATTTGATAGATCAAATTTCCTTATAAGAGAGTCATGGCTTAATTGAAAAAAAGGAATTTCCCTTATTCTTCTGTCCTGTGTTTGCCTGCTTAAAGATGCCTTGAATCCTTTATGGACTGGAGTCATATATAAATAAATAGATATACCAAGTTTCCTTAATCACAGCACCTAACAAATTTTTTATTTACTAAAACTGGAGAGGAGACAAAGAGAAAAATGCATTTATTCAATCCTGGCTTTATGAGTTTAATAGCCTAACCTCCTCATTTCACTACTGAAGGCTGTGGAATGATCAAAATCAAACTACAGAACTGTTTGATATAGTTCATATTTAAACTTTTGAAATGAAAATGAATCTCAGTTGAAAAGTTCAGGTAGGGAGGAAGGAGCATTTTAAAGGAATTAAAATGTGGTGGCTCAGGTTCAAAGGAACTATGGTTGGCAGAAAATCAAGGCTTTCCATGTTGTGTCTTAGGCAGTGTCAGTGACTGGAGTGTAGGTTTTCTGTATATGTGTTTTTTAACACTCCTTGAAATCGATAAGTGTAAAACGAGCATTACTTGGACTTTATTTGAATTTATTTGAATTTCAACAGTTACCAACAGATGTGCTTAGAATGAATAGGCCCCGATTCCCCAATAGCACAGTAATTCAAATCTATTTTAGACTCTGAAATGGGAGCTGTCTCCAGGAAGACAGCTCTGAACCTTTTTTCCAGCTGCAGAAATAACTCCTCTTGTTGCCCCTCTGACCTACACCAAGGGAAGCCGCTTGAAAAGATGTTCTTTTGCCAACAATCGTTTTACCATTGTAATCCACAAATGGAAAAATAAACTGACGGCTCCTCTTCAGAAAACCTATTCTCATATCCCCCAGAACCAGGCAGATAAGTAAAGAAAACCAGAGTTCTTTTAATTCCTTTCTCATTTTCCAAAATGATAGATATTTTTTGTTACCTTAGAAAATGGGCCTTATTGACTAACAAGTCACTGTTAATCTTCTGCAAAATAAGTTAATTCATCCAAAGTTCTAGGACTCCCCCAACCCCAAATTCCTTGGAATTTTGCTCCATTGGTTAATTCCCACTTGCCTGAACCAGTGCGCTCTCCCTCCCAATGGTTCCCACCCTCACTTTAAGATGAACAAGCCCCTCTCACTGGCAAGTAAAAACCTCTACCCTGGATTCTCTTCTATCTGTTCCCCTATCTTATTTCTTCCCTTTGCACCCAAGCTTCCAGAGATGACAAATCCCTGTTGATTCAAATGGAAACTCTGACTTTGCTCTCAGACATAATAATGACTTTATTGGGTGCCTCTCTGTGCCAGACAGTCTTATAGGCCTTAACATTTTTTTTCTTGATTAAAAATACATGAATAATTCATGCTCATTATAACAAATCAAACAATACAGAAACAGATAAAGACAGCAATACAGAAGCAGATAAAGAACATCTCCCCTGCCCAAGCTCCACATCTTATTTAATTGTTGCAACCACCATGAGAAATAAGAATTATAGACCATATTTTATAGACGAGAGAATTGAGGCTGAGAAAGGCTCAGAGTGTACCCTGCAGTGTTTAACAGGAAGAGCTTCGGAGTCTGATTATCTGGGTTCATTTCTTGACTTTGCGATTTTCTATGTGTCCATGAGCAAATTACTTATTATTTCTGTGCCTCAGTTTTCCTACGTGCTAGTTCATAGGGTGCAGTGAGGGTATAATGTGCTAAAATATAAAAATATTCCTGTTTCTAAAGAAAAAAAGATCGAAAAGAGAAATTATTTTAAAATGACAGCTAAGAAGAAAATACTAAGAATTAGCGCAAAACTCTGTTCACCATTCTGCTACTAATGTAGAGCCTGAGTTTTTAAAGCTGCTGGAAATTTCTGACCCCAAACTATGCTCATACTGCAATGATGACACCATCAATGAACTTTGTTTTTTAAGATCACACTATTTTTTAAAAGATCCAATAATATTATTTCGATTTTTCATGATTAACTGAATTTTATTCATTTGCTACAGTATCAATTTCATTATTTTTAAAAATTAATTTTATCTCAATTAGGGTAGAATGATTACGTATGTTTAACATTTAGATATTACAAACATTTTACTTAGTGTTTTGACCTGTATTTTGAATTTTTGTGATGGCTCTGTGTATCCCTGGCTGATTTGGTCACCCCTGTCACCTGGCTCTACCCCCCACCCTACACAGACCTCAGCCTCTTAACAGTTTTATTAGGCACAATAATGTATATTTGCTCTCTATGAGTGCTGTAGTGGTAGAAATGATTAAATCATAATTATTAACTTTCCCAGAGTAACTCATTACCCACACCCTGGTAACTCAAATATTTTCTCCCTACTTCTATATTTATATACTATTTCTAAGAGGCAATAGAGATGACTGCAGCTATAAAGCTGCTTGGTTAATCACTCAAAGCTTCTTTTTTACCATTTTCCTTTGCAAACACAGCTTAATGGTCTATGGGAAACAGAGGAAATTAACAAAGTGTACATCTCCTTCTCTTGTCTACCAACATTCTTTTGAGTCTTAAGTACGGAGGCCCTCAGCTTTCTAAACTGGGTGGCCTAGCTCAAAGAACAATATTTCTGTATGCTAAGTCACCAAACAAACACACTTGTTTAAAGAATTTAGGCCAAGAATGAGAGATTCCTTTCAAAACAAGTAAGAACTGAATGATATTTGAGGAGTCAAAGAAAAATAAAACTATACAATTCACAGGCTCTCTTCATTCATCTTATATTAAGTTTAGCTTTTAAAACATCGTGCTGTTTCTGTTTCCCAGAGAATTTAAACGTTCACAATTCTGTGATGTGCAGATTTGTGGCTAAACTGTACTCTTCCCCCAAAGCCATCTTCTTTCTTTACTCATATTTCTTCTTTTCTTTCCTTTTTCTTTCTCTTTCTCTCCCTCCCCCTTCCCTCTTTCTGCCTCTGGTTGACTAGATATTTCTGAGATTTTGTATTAGCTCTCCTTACTCCCCTTAAAACACTTTTATAGCCAGAATGTTTCAAGCCCAAAGTTAAAATCGTATTTTGTTCTTCTCAGTAGTTTCTAGTCCATACTCTAGGGCACAAGCAGAATGAAAGACCCCAAAAGAGAATAACATTTCGCACTGAACTCAAAAAGTGTTATCTACTACTCTCCAATTTTCAAAAACATATACATTCCTTGTTTTTGATCAGCTAACATATGTGTGACTTTCTTCTGCACACTTTAAGAAAAAAATAATACAGGCTCTGTGACATTAAGTAATATCAAATTCTAAACTTGTCTGCCTTTTGACTAACTAATTTAGCCAAAGGAGGTGGTGTTATATAATTAACTTTGGCCCTAGAATACAGACCCAGCTTTAAATCTCCTGGCATCAGTTTAAATCACCTAATACCCTGCATTCTTGCTATTCTCATGTCATTTCTCCCTCATTTCTCAAGGATTTTAGCTCCTGGCTTATTCTCACTTCTTTCTCATCTTATCTTTCAGTGATTTCAATATACACACAGGTGATCCTTCCCACCCAGACCTCCTGGTACACTAACCTCCTCCCCTGCAATGACCTCGTCCTCAATATGCCTCATCGGAGCCCAAGTTGGATGGAGGAGTAGGGTTCTAACCAATTCCCTGCAGTCCACTCTCAGACCACTATCTCTCATCCTTCTAGCTCACTCTGGTACTTAAACCCAGGGACCCTTCAATTCCCTGGGTCTTCCAATCCACTGATCAGGCCACCTTTTCACTGTCCCCCATCCCTATACGTCCTTTACTCCTCTAGCTTAGATTCTAAGATCAAGATTATAATCATTCTCTTGCCCTTCTTGCTTCAGCTCTGACTAAATCCAACTCTGCTTACTCATGCTGCACCTGTAAATGAATGTGGCTGAAGAGAAATTCACAACCATGCCGATGTGCCTCACTTCAAATTCATGATCTTAATGCTGTGTGACAATCATACCATATGTCGTAATCCAGTCACTCTTTGATTCTCTAGAAAACTATTTCCTACCCCTCTCTCCCCAGACTCTCACTGCCTCATTCTCTCTCTCTTTCTCACTTGAGTTGAATCTTGCTTTCTCCTTTACCAAGAACACTGAAGCAAAGAGAAGAGAATTTCATAGACTCCATCATCACTTCTACCCACCAACCAGCAACTACACCCTCATACTTTGCCTTCTGGTTCCCATAGGTGAACTTGTCATGCTCCTATTAAAGGCTGACTCCTTCCCCCCTACATAGGCACTAGATTCCATCTGCTTTCACCTATTCAAGGACATCCCTCCAATGATTCTCCTTTCTCTCTCCTACATTATTAATTTTTGCCCCCTGCTGAATCATTCGCAACAACATGCACATATACTTCTTTTTCTCCCATTTTAAAGACGTTTTCTTTGACCCACTCTCCCCACCAGCCACCATCCCATTTCTTTGGAGCAAAATGGCAAGAGTCGTATATACTTGCTATTTTCACTTTCTCCCTTATGGATTTTCTCTTAAAACCCATTACAGTCAAGCTGTCACCCTACCACTCCTCTAAAAGTGGTCTTGTCAAGTGATGACTCCACTTATTTCCCTTTTTGGCAAATTCCTCAACAGAATTATCAATATTCACTGTCTCCAATTTCCTTCCTCCCATTCCCTTTAAAACCTATTCTGACCTCCATCACTTATGTTGTAAAATCCATTGGTCAGCTCTCGTTTTACCTGGCCTATCAGCACCACGTCACACAGTTGAACACTTTCCTTTATACATTTGGCTTTCAGCGTACTGCACATTTTCAGATTCCCTCCTACTTCACTGGTCTCTCCTTAGTCTCTTACTGGTTCTTCCTCTTCTCCCTGACCTTGTAATTTTGGAGGCCTCAGGGCTTGATCTAGCTGCTCACATCCTTGGTGATTTCAGCAAGCTCTAACTACAGCTTTAAATATCATGTATGCTGATTATTTCCAAATATGTATCCCCATCCCAGACCTCTCCTGTGCTCCAAACTCCTAATACCCACTAGGTATCTCAACTCTGTTGTCCAACAGTCATCTCAAACTTAACATGTCCAAAAGCAAACTTCTGATTTTTCCTGCAAAGGTCTGCTCTCTCATAACCTTCCCTATCTCTGCTTCTGGCAACTCCATCCTATCAGCTGCTCAGGTCAAAATCCACAGAGTCATCCTTGACTTCTTTCCTTCTCTTATACCCCGCATCCAATTCACCATGAAATCATGCTGGCTCTACCATCATACTGTAACCACTATCCACCTCCACTGCTACCACCTAGTCTAAGAAATATCATCTTTCACCTGTATTACTTTGATAGACTCCTAAAAGATCTCCCTACATCTACCACTGGCCCCACACAGTCTATTCTTCACCCAGGAGCCAGAGTAATCCATGCAAAACATGGATCACATTTTGAGTCCTCTGTTCAAAATCCTGTAGTGGTTTCCCATTTCACTACGAATAAAAGCCAAACTTCTTACAATATCATGTAAGATATTGGCCTCTCTCACTCACCTTGTTCCAGTCACACTGATCTCCTTTTTATTCCTTGAACACCCTAAGCATGCTCCTGTCCTAGGGCCTCTGCTTAGCTCTTCTCTCTTCCTAGAATGCTCTTCTTCAGAATATCCACTTAGCTAAATCCCTCATCTTATTTGAATCTTTGCCAAAATTTTATCTTTTCAATGAAGTTTCCTCTGCTTACCCTATTTAAAACTACAATCTGCTCCCCACTCCCTACCCCCAGGACTCTCAATCCCCTTACTCACCTCTACCTATTGTTTTATCCATAGCACTTATCACTTTCTAATATGTTTCGTTTACTTTTTATCATTATTATTTATTGTCTTTCTCCTCTGCTAGAAACTCCAAGAGGGAAGAGATCTTTGTTCTGTTTAACAATGTATCCTAAGGGCCTAGAACAGTAGTAGGCATGCTACAGGCACACAGTAAATATTTGTTGAATGTTTAATAAAGAAAAGAAATAGATTATATGTTCCTTGAAGGTTAGGTAGTATCTGTCTCAAAATCATTTAGCCTCATGCTAACTTTGTAGAAAGATTCTTTTTAAATTCTTGATTCTATTTATTATTTCTATGTCTATTTAGGCCTTTCACTGCATTTCAGTGTTGATGAGTTATACATTTCCATGAATTCATATATTTCATCCAAGTTTGAAAATGTACCAGCATTGGGACTGACATATACACACTACTATATATAAAATAGTAGATAACTAATAAGAACCTGCTGTATAGCACAGGGAACTGTACTCAATACTCTGTAATGGCCTATATGGCAAAATAATCTAAAAAGTGGATATATATATATATATATAACTGATTCACTTTGCTGTACACCTGAAACTAACACAACATTGTAAATCAACTATACTCCAATAAAAATTTTTTAAAAAAAGAAAAGAAAATGTACTGGCACAAGTCTGTCCAACATGTTCTCTTATATTTCCTTAAATCACTACTGTGACTGTATTTTTCCTTCCAAATATTGTTTATTCTCTCTCCTTTTATTATTAATCTTTGCTTGATACTCTCTATTGTCTTTCATTAATTTCTCCTCTTCTATTCATCATTACCTCTTCTCTACTTTCTTTGGCTTAACTCTACTGGTCTTGTACACACTACTCAAGTTACAGTCTGTGATGAGTAAGCGATACAGTGCTCACCAATATTTCCAGTTTCCTTCACCTTCCAATCTCAGGGGAGGATTATATTTCCCTGACCCCTTGAAGCTAGGCAAGGCCATCTGACTAGCTCCGTCCAGTGACATACGTCACTTTTAATGGAAACATCTAAAAACGTATGCATGGGGAAAGGATGGTCTCTTCAATAAATACTGCTTGGTCAATCAGATAATCATATGGGAGGAAAAATGAATCTTGACTCCCCTCACACCATTCACAAAAAGCAACTCCAAATGGATTGCAGATATAAATGTGAACGATGTTAGAAAGGCAAGATTTCTTAAACAGGACACAAAAAGCACTAATCTAAAGGGGAAAATGATAAATTGGAATATATGAAGATTCAAAACTTTTGTTCACTAAAAGGCATCATTAAGATAGTGAAAAAGCAACTCACGGAGGGAGAGGATATTTGCAATACACAGATCTGAAAAAGGACTCGTGTCTAGCACGTATAATGCATTCCTACAAATCAACATGAAAAATATAGAACACGCAATGGGGAGAAGACTCGGATACTTCACAAAAAGAGAATATCCAAATGGCAAAATCAAAACCACATGAAAAGCTTCCCAATTTCTTAGACACTGGGTAAATGCAAATTAAAACCACCGTGTAACACCATCACACATACACCAGAATAATCCGAATAAAAAGGATGGCAGAAGCCACAAGAATAGACTCTATGAGACCGAGAGCAGGTGCCTAGAGACTGAGAGGTGAGTATCGGGAAATTGAAGGGTGGGCTGCGCAATAGGCTGGTTTGCATGAGTAAGTCTTTGATTAGGAAAACAGATGCCAACAAACAGCTGGTCAGGCTGCTACCAACATAAGCGACCCTAATGGGGCCCAGGGGATCCCTCTCCCCCAAACCCGCAACCTCACTACTCCCGACCATGTCCTGGGCGACCTGGACCCACAGCAGTGCCAGAAGCTTTTAGAAGAAAGCAAGATGATGCAGGTGATGGTGGAGACGAGTGAGGGCAGCTTGGAGATCAAAGCACTCCCACCGCCCCAGCTTCCGGTGGAGGGGGGCGCACCCCCAGGGCCCCACGGGCTGCGGGCCTACTCCCCAGATCCCAGTCGCTGGGGGTCGCGACCGAAGCAGGGCGGGAGGAGGTCGTGCCACCCGGGGAGGGTGTGAAAGCAGCCTCTGCCTCTGCGGCAGCAGACAGCAGCCTGAAAAATGGCTTTCAGCGTGAAACTGGTGGGGAGAAGGCCCTAGAAACCTGTGGCACAGAGCGGTCGGAGTCTGAGCTGATGATGACTGGGGCAAAGGCCGCGGAAGCGAGGACTGAAAGGGGCACCATCTTCTCAGAAGCAGTGGACGAGGAGGAGAGGGTTGAAGTGGAGGAAAAGCTAGTGGCTGAGGAAATGGAAGTGGTGGAGAAGCACAGAGGAGTAAATGAGGTGAAGGATGAGGCAAGGCCCCGGCCCAGAGTGTGGGTCTCCACCTGAATCCCCTGGAAGCCATCCAGCTGGAACTGCACACCCTCAGGCTGACCGGGCCTTCCTCCAGTTCGGGCGCAATTTTGGGCGCATGTGTCAACACTACCTACAGTGGAGGTACATCCTGGGCTTCTGAGTCACTACCGTTCGGAACCACCCACAGCTATCTGCCCTGATTAGAGGCAGAGGTGCAGAGATGTTCAGGTACGTAGCGAATTATAAGGTGAAGGAACTCAGACATCCTAGGATGGGGTGCAAGTTCAAGTTCTTCTTTCGAAGAAACCCATAATTCTTCTTTCGAAGAAACAACTGGATTGTGAAGGAATACGAGGTCAGATCCTCGGGGCACGTGGTGTTTCTTTCCACTCCGATCATATGGCACCCGGGCCATGAACCCCAGGCCTTTCTTCCTAGGAACCAAGACCTCATGTGCAGCTTCTTTGCCTGGTTTTCAGACCACAGCCTTCCAGAGTCTGACAGGATTGCTGAGATTATCAAAGAGGACCTCTGGCCAAATCCACTG
Organism: Pseudorca crassidens; assembly: GCF_039906515.1. Lineage (NCBI taxonomy): Eukaryota > Metazoa > Chordata > Mammalia > Artiodactyla > Delphinidae > Pseudorca > Pseudorca crassidens. The sequence continues at coordinate 46,088,683 of NC_090309.1, forward strand.
CAGTACTACTTATGGGATGAAGGAGCCCATAGGGCTAGACTTCTCCAGACAAGGGAGCCAGTGGAGATACCCAGGCCCGTTGGGTTCCAATCTGGTTAACCTTTGCTCTTGGAAATACTCCCACACAGGTCCCCTACCACGTCCTGCCAGACCTAGGCCTTAGCAACAGCAAGGGTATGCCTTTGACTGATTTTGTGCTCACCTTTCTGCACCTTCCCTCCACTGGACATTCAGCTCTCTCAGCTTTCCAGATTGAGACCTTCGTGGCTATGCTGCACCACGTCCCCGTGGCATGCTGTTGTGCATTAATATCACATGCTGCACCGGCAGGTGGACTCTCAACCACTGCGCTACCAGGGAAGCCCTCCAGCTGTTTTTAAGAGCCTGTTTTACTCATTCTGCTCTGCACGTGGCCTGTGGACAATTGCTGGGCATTAATAAAATCAAGAGAGAGAAGAAGGGTGCTGCTTGGTCTCTGGTTTATGCAACTCCGTTGCTCTTCCTGCTTCTCTGATCACCTAATGCTGCCTGCTACTGGCTACACCCACCCCCTTAGGCTGCCACCTGCTGGATGAACATTTTCTAGACCATTGTCAGCTCCACTTTCTGGTTTTTGGTCAACAAGGATCTTCAGAACTGGTGGTAGACCCAGGCTTCCTGCCATCATATAAAAGACCTTTCTATTTCTCCCCTAAAAGACCTCAATTCCTCACCATCACTCAGGAACCCTACTGACTGTCAGGCAAGTGGTTGAGGTGACGAGTTAGACCCTATTTGCATGGCAAGGATAATGATGGTGTCCTTGCTAAGTACCAGGCTTTCTCAGCCTCAACCAGTGAAGCCATACAAAAGTTAGGTACTTTTGGGGCTTCCCGGGTGGCGCAGTGGTTGAGAGTCCGTCTGCCGATGCAGGGGACACGGGTTTGTGCCCCGGTCCGGGAAGATCCCACATGCCGCGGAGCGGCTGGGCCCGTGAGCCATGGCCGCTGAGCCTGCGCGTCTGGAGGCTGTGCTCCGCAACGGGAGAGGCCACAACAGTGAGAGGCCCGCGTACAGCAAAAAAAAAAAAAAAGGTACTTTTGTCTCCGTTCCTCGTCCTGAATATGAAGAAGTGCCAGCAGTGCCAGGGTAGGTGTACAGTTTCTCTTCTATTTCTCATATCACTTCTCTCTCTTTTTAAAAAGTGGTAGCTCAGAAGCATCTGCAGAAGCAGGCTTTTCGGTTTAACTTGGCTGTTTATCATTTCCAGAGGCAGAGAGATGGTCCTGTCAAGGAGACTACCAGAGCTCTCAGTCCCTCTCTGCCTTCTTCCCAGCCCTCACCCATCTATAGCAATGCCTAGTTGGTTTAAAGAAAGACATACATGGAATGAATGGATGGAAGAACTAAAGAGATTGTGATGGATGCCCGCCCTGAGAAGGAAAACTGAACAGACGGCCAGAGGCAGAAATGAGCCAGGGGAAATATGGGCCTAGAATAAACACAGGATTGACAGAGCCTGCAAGGAAGGGATACCTTCTCTTGTTAGTGGTGATAGGAGGAGAAGTACTCTTCTCAGGATTGGGATGGGAGAATTGAAGGTGGTTGAAGTGCTATGTTGCCGAAAGATGAATTTTTTAAAGAAATACAAACAATGCAACTTCGTGTGTTTTATGTAGAAAATTAATACCATGCCCTTAATTTCACTAGTATTTAGTAAAACCTTATTACTTTCTCTGTTTCTGTTTACTGGGAAGATGTGGTTGTATAGATTTTCTTTTGCTTTCAGTTGGGAACATTTGGGAGAATGTTAATTTCTTTCTGGTACAATATGGAGACTTTTGTGAATATTCACACAGTTTTCAACTCGTTTCTGTTAAAACTGTATCTTTAGAAGTATAATTTGAATAACTTGGTCTTATCAGACTCTGAGGACTTTGGAAACTGTTGTCTTTATGGAAAAATAACCTACCAAAAAATTGTGGCTCTGATTGTCTTGACAATTCACCCTGGTAACAACTTAATAATTGATGTATCTCTTTTCCTAAATGGCAAAAATACTTGTGAGATTGCTCTGTAAAATTGGAAGTGTACCATTGGCATATTTATCTTTCCTTATGTGCACCTTGGTAAAATAAACGCACGTAAACAAAACTAAACTAAAAGGATGAAAAATAACAAGGGTGGAGAAATACACAGAGAAACAAGAATGCTCATACACTTCTAGTGGAAGAGTAGCTTAGTACAGATACTTTAGAAAATTGTTTGGCAGTATCTATGCACACCCTCTGATCCAGTTCTGGGAATATACCCAACAGAAATACATGCACTGCATATATTCACAAAGACATGCATAAAAGTGTTTATAACAGCCCAATTCTAAGAGCAGGAACTGCACCTGCATCTATCAACAGTAGAAAAAGTAAGTTTTGAAATACACAACGGAATACTAGGAGAAATAAAAAACTATGCCTACGTGCAATTGTGAATGAATCTCACAAACATGAGGTTGGATGAAGGAAGCCAGTCACAAGAGTACATGCTGTGTGATTCCATTTATATATGAATTTTAAGCACAGGTAAAACTAATCTATGGTGGTAGAAGTTGGAATAGTGATTACTACCAAGAACAGTGAAGCGTCTGAGATTTTGCCCTGCTTACAAACTATTATGTTCCCTGCCTAGTTAACAGCTGCTGAGTCAAGAGACGAAGAACCTTACAACTCAATAGCCAGTGTCAGTATTGCAGCAACTTCTTGAGCCCTGCTTCCTAATTATGCAACATGAAGAAAGCCAGGTGACACCTGCACACACTCTGGGTTGCATTACAGGAGAGGAACCCTGAGTTTAGGCAACCTCAGTTTTATAAAGGGAAGTAAACAAGCCTACCCTTTGCTTTGAAGGGAGACATCTTTAACATACTAAACAGTATAATAAAAGACAATAATAAGAGACACAATCTCTATTTTTTCAAGACTTAAGCAAAACTGCCCTTTTCTCTGGAGAAAAACACTCTCTCTTGTCTTGCAAGGCTATCCAAGTAAACTTGAAAGGGTACTCTGAACAAAGGCAGGTGGTATCTCTGCTCACAAGATGTGCAGAAGTATCAGAGACCCATGATAATTGTCTGCCAACAGTTGTGGGGTGGGGGCGGTACCTACTGGCTGGAAGGGAGGATGATGGTGGATTCTGAAGGGCTGGGGATGTCTGTCTTGATCTGGGTGCTACATACATGGGTGTATTCAATTTGCGACACTTCATTGAGTTGTACATTTGTGAAACATATTTTTCTATATGTATATTTAATAAAATATGCTTAAGAAAAACAAAAATTAAAAAGAAACCCAAAGTAAGCAAAGAAAAATAAAACAACAAAGACAACAACAAAACCCACCATCTTTCTGGAACTTCAATGCTAGGAAATGACTGGCCAATTTAAAAGTATGTTTCAGGTTTTTCGGGGGTAGGCTGTAGGTCCATATACTAGAATTCTAATAGGATCATTTACTGTACCACAAATGGTTAAAATCCATTTCCTGGGGGGCGGGGAATTTTTATCTAGGTATGGGCCATCAAGCTTTAGTATTTATATTGTTCCTGCTCTTTTTATCAACTGACTTTTATCAGAGTTGAGTTGTAAACAGTTTATTTAATTATGGTTTGTGATGGTTCATTTTCAAAGCTTAGCTCTTCCAGCTAAATAAATGATAAAAGCCAAATATTATTTAGTTCTGTTGTTCAGCAAGGATGATGCTATTTCTGAGATGACCCCATCACATTCTTGCTTCTTAAGATGGTCTGCATCAAAGTTTCATATCCTTTCTTTTGAGCCCTCCCTCTTTGAGGTATAAATATTTCACTGAGTGAAAAACAGAATTTCACACTACACCTTTGGCACATGCCATAGAAGACTGCAGTATTAATAGCAACAAAATCTTCTGTAAAACTAAAGAAATCATTTGGTTTGGCTTATTTGAGCAAAACCTTTCCATTTATGTATATAACAAGGTATTTGGGGACAATAAGGATAATTCAGTGTTGAAAATGGCAGCAGGTTTTTTTTTAACATAAAGGATATAAAAACATGTACTGATATGTAAGATTAACTTATTGCCTTTGAAACATAAGGTAGACTTAATTAGGCTTTTTACGATTCTTACTATCAATTCACATCACACATTATAATTTTAAATGGCATCCATATGGATGGCTTGCCCTGAATTTTCCAATGGCAAAACTTTCTCTTTGCTATTGGTAGCTAGAAGCATAAGAGATGCAGGATACTTTGATTTATGTAAAGGAGTCTAAAATTCAAGTTTAGTCTGTCTTACCAAAATAGATGAGGATGGGAAAGGTGGTAGGTGGGATTTTTAAATTTAGCATTAAACTAGAGTCTAGAGCATTAAACTAATAGTGCACTGAGTTATAAGTTGGGGCACCTGGGTTCTAAAGGGCTCTGCTGTAAACTAGGCAAACCGATTAATTCTAAAGACAGTTTTCCTCATCTTTTTAGTAACAAGTTTGAAGCATCATTTCTTCTAAATCTGAAGATTTACTTACCCCTTAAATATAAGCTTTCCCCAAGGTTCTGTGGCCTCCCCCGGCTTACTTTATCTCTGCTCTTCCTGGGTGACCTTTGCCACTTCCAGAGCTTCTGCCATCACCTTTGAGAAAATGACTCAAATTGGAATCTCCAACTCTAAGATCAGGGTTTGACATGTCCTTTTGCACAATGTTTCCAGAATTGCTCTCTTCCTTTCCATATTTATTTTTATTTCAACATCTCTTATCTACATTACTAAAAATCTCTAGGCTTCCCTTCCTGAATCTGATCTTTCTCTTCCCATCATTCACACTACTGACAAAGTGATCTAATCCCTTTTGTACAAATGTCCTTGTCAACACACCACTGCCTGCAAAAGAAGGTCCTAACACCCTACTGTTGCATTCAAGGTCAGCTACAGCCAAATCCCTCCCTAACATTCTTGCCAGCATCTACTCACATTGGAGTCCTTGCTATTCCTCAAGCAGCCCATGCACTGTCTTGCCTCCGTGCCTTTGCTCATGACTTTCCCTCATCTTGGATTCTCTTCCCCCCACCCCCATCTTTGGAAATCCTACCATTCCTTCTAAATTCACTTCAAATGCCATCTCCTCTAAATAACCTCTAAAACCTCCTACTTCCCATAGTATTTTATTTCATACAAGTTTATATTTAAGTTAGTTCTTTATATGTGTTAGTAGTGTAGATAAGCCTTTGTCTCTCAATTTTAAGTTGTTTAAGATCATGTTTAGGTATCTTTTTCTTCTGTGATGAGTAAGACACAGTCCCTGTCTTCAAGTAGCCTACAGTCTTGCTTGGGAGCCAATGTACAGTGTAAGAAATGTTAAAATAAGTGCAAGCATAGAGTGCTATGGGACCATAAAAGAGGACTATTCTGCCCCCCCACCCCGAAGTTAGGAATATTAAGGGAGGCATATATTATAAAAGGTGGCTTTTAAGTTCCTCTCTAGACACCATACTAGACTGTAAGCTTCTTCACAGTATGGAATCTATTTTTTCATCTGTATATCTTTAAGGATATATATTTTATATCTAGTACAAATTAGGCACTCCAAAATTACTTAATGAACGTGTAAGTAAAAGATGCCTGAGTCCTTTATAGCTCTAAATGTGTGGAGTATGAATCATATTAGTCTTTTGTAGTGGTTTATTCCACTTATCGGTGGAAAATGGTCAAAAAATAATTGGCTACTGAAAACCTAATTTAAAAAAGGTAATAACATATTTTTAGGCTTGAGGTTGTAGGTAAGTGTTAATTGCCATGCCTGCCCAAATAATTCCCAAGAAAGAAGAGCCAGGGCAGACTTCAGTCAAATCCTTACAAGTACCTTAGTTCTAAGTCTCAGAAAGGAGGCTATGTCGATAACTGAGCTGTTTTGCAATTATAGATCCAAATTGAGTAAAAATTGTGATATTTGTTCCTTGACCTCTAACTTCATGTAATTTAAAGAAAAACAACAGGCTGTATTATGGCTCTTAACAATAGGCTATACTAATAAGAGCTCTCATTTATTCAGGGCTTACATCATGGTACCACTGTGCTAAGCACTTCATGTGCATTATTCTCTTCTTATACAACTCTGCAAGGTATTCCTGACTCCATTTGCAGATTAGGAAAACAGGACTCAGTTGAGATTATGTTACTTGTGTTCAGTCAGTCAGCCAGACAGTGGTAAAGCCAGGACTCAAACCCAGGTCTGACTCCAGACTCTAGTAACTATACATGGAGAGAAATACTATCTTGTTTTACAGTAGAAAATAATTTGCCAAATGGCTTTTTCCCATTTGTATACAAATTTTCTTAGCATATAAAATGTTTTACTAATTTCTATGTTTATTAAAGTTATGACACATCAAAATCAGAAGTACAGTACTAATAATATAATTGTTTTCTTCCTTTGAAGACTGTAAACATATTAGGACCTAATTTCTTTTGATATCTGAATACCACTCACAAATGAATATAAGACACAATGGCATTTATGACACGTCTACTGTTGGTTCACATCCCTTTGCTAAAGGCACTGTCACAGCCAAAGCATATTTTCAGGTGTTCAAGCGGCCCCAGCAAGCTTTCGGCTTTAATTTCAGGAGTAACCAGCAGTATTTGGAAGACAATGCGTTTTGTCCAAGAAGACCAAATAGCAGAGGTCTTCGGGGTGGGGAAGGGATTATGTCACTGTCTAAAAATCCTTCATAAACTTGGCTCCTCGGCAGTGGGGAAGAATGTGGAGCCAAGCCGCACATGTGAAGTCCCAACAATGTGATGAAAAGAAAGGGATAAAATGGGAAAATCTCAAGGAAAATGCACAATGGAAGAGAAAAATAATCATAAGTTTTCAGTGTTAATTTTGTGTACCCAGAAGAACACTGGTGTGAGACCTAAGATACAATGATTTTTAGCTCCAGCTTGTTTTCCAATGTAATTTTGGGACTTCTGGGGGGAAGTAATTGGAATTTATTACTGTGACTGGACTTTATTACTCATGATGGGAGTAAGGTGGACTAGAAAGTCTTAAGTTTCCTTTTAGAGCTTTGATCTTATCGTGCTAGGGAGGCTGCAGATACACATGCCTGGGGCTTTATTATTTAGAAATATGTTTAAACTTAAGAAATAGATGGACACCTTCTTAGCTTGATAAAATACACCCTGGTCCTAAAGTGACCATCAAGCTTACTGGGGAAACAGTAGAGGTATCCCCATTAAAGTCAGGAACAAAGAAGGATGTTCACTTGTCACCACTATTACTTAACAGTACTGGATGTTAGACAATATAGTTAATAAGAGGAAAAAACTAGAAGTACAGAAATTCAGAGAAGGAAATAAAAACTATCACAATTTGTAATCATTATGGAAAACCTGAGATATTCAACTGAAAAAGTACTGTAAACAAGAAAATTTAGTAAGGTAGCATGATACAGAATTACTATATAGATATCAATACATTTCAGATGAACAAACATAGTGAGTTTAAAGTGAAATGGGGAAAGACTCCATTTACAATAGCAATAATGAAAGATGAAATATCTAAGAAAAAGAACTTTAGAAATGTGTAAGATTTATGAACACAATTTTAAAGCATTCCTGAAGGAGACAAAGTGAACAGCATGCCAAGTTCTTAGGAAGTCTCAATCTCATAAAGTTGTTCTTCCTAAGCCAACTTAGAAATGTAATTACAATAACAAGGCCAAAACTTGAGGAAGGGGTGGGGGAGAGACAAGCAAATTCCAAAATACATTAAAAAAAAATGTCAGCTTCCCCAGTGGTGCAGTGGTTGGGAGTCCACCTGCCGATGCAGGGGACACGGGTTCGTGCCCCGGTCTGGGAAGATCCCACATGCCGCAGAGCGGCTGGGCCCGTGAGCCATGGCTGCTGAGCCTGCGCGTTGGAGCCTGTGCTCCGCAACGGGAGAGGCCACAACAGTGAGAGGCCCGCGTACCGCAAAAAAAAAAAAAAAAAAAAAAAAAAAAAAAAAAAAAGAATGTCAACGAAGCCTCCAAAAATAAATACAAATGAAGGGGGCTATTTCTAACACTTATTATAATATAAAGCTACAATAATTAAAAGTGTAGTACTGACACAAGAATAAACAAATGAATCAATAGGATGGAACAGGAAGTCTAGAAATAGACCCCAATGCATACAGAATTTGGTGTGTAAACATGGCATCTGAAAGTGAGGAAAAGATGGACAACTCAAAAAATTGTCTAGACAACTGGAGAGACATTTTTAATAAAATTAAGTTGGATTCATGCCTCATGCTGTACACCAGTAAATTCCACAGGAGCAAAGATTTAAATTTTAAAAATACAAAATCGTAAAAATACTATAAGAACACAAAGGAGAACTTCTTTATTAACTTGGAGTGGGGAGGCCTTTCTATTATTTAAAATCTGGAGGCATAAAGGAAAATATTGATAAATACAACTACTTGAAAAAAGTTTTTAATCTACATGGTAAAAATAAAATCCATAAGAAAGTCAAAAGAAAAATCACAAACTGGAAATACATAAATTCATAACAAGCAAATTTTAGAATGGTGAGAAAGGATGTATACTAAAGAGCTGCAAATCACTGATTCAGGGATTTACCAAAGAAGGAAGCTAATTTTGGATTATACAGTTGGCCGTCCGTATCCATGAGTTCGACATCCAAAGATTCAGCCAATCACGGATTGAAAAATATATATATTTTTAATTCCAGGAAGTTCCAAAAAGCAAAACTTGAATTTGCCACATGCCAGCAACTACTTACATAGCATTTACATTGTAATAGGTATTATAAGTAATGTAGAGATGATCTAAAGTATACAGGAGGACGCTCATAGATTATGTGCAAACACTACACCATTTTTTATGTGTCTTGAGCATCCTCGGAGTTTGGTATCCATGGGGGAGGGGGGTGGTCCTGGAGCCAATCCCATTCGAGTACTGAGAGATGACTGTATACTTTACCTAAAGCACCAAGTATATGTCAAATACAATCCTATTTTCCATTTTAATGGAGGAAATCAATAACCACACGACCACTGAGGCAAAATGAGTAGACAAGCCTGCAGTTGTCTCAGGGACATCAGTGATGGGCTGGGTCACCTCAGGATTACTAAATTCTGTAAGCATATCCTGTTTGCCAAACCTGGTGGTTTCCATCCTGTTTGATGCTCTACTGTAATTGCTGCAGACAGCAGTGACCTCACTGTGAAAGTCATTTCTGTAGTGGTGTGCATGGATTTGCACAGATTAACTCAAATATTATGAATACGGCAAACCTGCCGTTACCTTCACCAAGCATGCAGTGTAGTCATGGTGTCTGCACTTTTGTTAGGCCTGTTATAAACACATAGGTAATTTCTCCCATATACTATCATTTCATCTGAAACATTTTCACACTCTTAACAGCAATACATTTGATTAATAAATCTGGTATTATGGAATATGGTTTATCTCTTGAACAAAAACTTTATTTGATCATTCAAGAGAAAACTATGAATACTTCTTCTTCTCCTGACATAGGTAAGTCTCTATCTCATAGAGGAAAAAATACAAAACCACAAAACTTTTTTGCAATCTCTTCCCCCATTTGACTTCAGATAGAAACAACACAATAATATCAGAGGTTTCAATTAAAGAAGTTTGAGGGAAAGCCCATGGTTATTGCACCTTGAATCTTTTCAGTCAATTTTTTTCAAGTTAGGCCTACCTCTTGAGCACCTGAGAACACATTTCAAATACATTTTATTAATAGAAGGTTTCTTTCTTAGCTTCAATATCACATTTAAAGCAGCTGGAAATTTCAGAACAGTCCAAGAACATACTTGTTATTTCCATGGAAACTTGGATAAGGGTCAGCTGGCCTATGTCATAAATAGTTTCCCATGATATGCCACAATTACAGATTAATTCAGCTTATAATAACTGAACTGATTGAATTAAAAATGTTTTTACTCGCAGGCATTTGCCCAGAGGGGATAGGGTGCTCCACTCTGGTACTCCTTGCTCCAAGGGTGAAAAGGATATATGCTTTGGGCCATGTCTATGGCACTTGCTCTCCAGCTAGCCAAAGGAAGAAGAGAAGAGAACAAAAATAAAGGCTACCAGATTAAAAGGGAAGATTTTACCAGGAAAAATAAAAAGGTACAAAACCTCTTTACCTCAGTGAGAACAGAAATGCATCCCTTCGGCCTAAATGCTTTCTTTCCAGAATTACTAAAATAAAATAAAGTGCTAGATCTGGGTTCCACGGCAAAAGTAAAAGGGATCTTATTTTGCAGCCTAAGCCACTGAAGCTGGAAAAACACAGGCTGCTTGGTAATAAAAGCCCTAGGTCTAGCCCTCAGGGTTTCTCACTCCTACATCATTGTGTTCCTCACTCCATGTGCGGGAGGGCTGCTCATCTCAGAGTTGCTTGTCTAAATTGCACGCTTTGTAATATAAGCCTCAGTCTTGGGAATTTTCACTTGTTATGGTATTGATGAGGCAGGGGATGCTGCAATGACAGACTTCTGAGGACCAATAAAAATGGGAAAACTAAAAGTTAGAGAATGAGAAAGGTATTGATGTCTTTAGGTGTGCTACAGGAGCTCTGATGAGAGACAACTTTTTCAAGTTATTAGTCAGAGAAAGAAATATCTTTTTTGGAACAGGAGAGTGAGTTCTCTAGGCCACAAAAGTTTTCAAGTTTGACTTTTCTGGGAAAAGGCAATTTTCTTTTATGATTCTCTGCTTGTCATGTTTTGGTACACATGTAGACTGATTCCTGAATGAGGTGTGTTTTCCACCATAAATTAATCAACTGATACCTAGTTTTTCACTCTCTTCTTAGTTCAAGGGTTGTGACTTCATTCCTCATCTAAAATTTAGTTTCTAAAAATACACTACTGAGATATGGTGATATTCCCTTCCCCCAACACTTCTGTGGAGATGCTCAATCCTACCCACCTTCATTAGAGTAACCCCAGACCAACATCTTACCTAACCATGGAATTGTCCAAAAAGACTGTATTCACATGCACACCAACTTTTAACTCCCCACAGTTACTCCACCCACTAGCAGATATAACTACGTAAAAATGTTAAATTTCTGCAACTTAAAGTAATAATACTAATGAATAAATTAAAGTCAAGCAACAGACTGGGGAGAAGTATTTGCCACATATGTAATAGATAAAATTATTATCCAAAATAAATGAAAACTCCTATGAATCAAGAACAAAAACGTAAAATACCACAACAAGGACAAAGTACATAACAGGAAATTCATAGAAGAGATACAGATGGTTAATAAACATATGGAAAGATACTCAACTGCATTAATCTGTAAAGATCTAACTTAATCAATAATGAGATTTTTAGGGCTTCCCTGGTGGCGCAGTGCTTAAGAATCTGCCTGCCAATGCAGGGGACACGGGTTCGAGCCCTGGTCCGGGAAGATCCCACATGTCATGGAGCAACTAAGCCTGTGCGCCACAACTACTGGGCCTGCACTCTAGAGCCCACAAGCTACAACTACTGAGCCCATGTGCCACAACTACTGAGCCCGCGAGCCACAACTACCGAAGCCCGTGCACCTAGAGCCCATGCTCTGCAACAAGAGAAGCCACCACAATGAGAAGACCGTGCACCGCAAAGAAGAGTAGCCCCCACTCGCCACAACTAGAGAAAGCCCACGCACAGCAACAAAGACCCAACACAGCCAAAAATAAATAAATAAATAAGTAAATAAATTTATTTTTTAAAAAATGAAAAAAAAAATAAAGAATAACCCCAGACCCCTTCAACCATCCACGGGGTCACACAGGTAGGAACACCACATTAACTTCATTCTGAGAAGAAATCCCCACCTCTAATGACAGAATTCTCAGCCCCTGGACCACTGGGGTTACTCTTCCTTCTAGGGAACACTTTCAATTTGTAATTGGTGAGTATATGTACAATTTTTGATATAAATACTTTAAATTTAGGGATTATTTTTAAAGTACATAGTTCCCACAAGAGAAGAATTCTAAAACTAAATTCGTATGTAAACTATGACATTTAGAAATATTTACCAGTTTCTTCTTCCCTATTCCATCATGAAGACAGCTTTTTGGTGAGCCATGACTAAGGTCCTCTATTTGTCGGCCATCTCACCTTCTTAGGTAGCCATAGGTGGTAAAGTAAGAATCATATTAAATTTTAGCTCAGCTGTGATAATGCTGTGCCCCTTTCTAACCTTGGTGGCTTAGACAACCCCCTGGAGCTTCTTAGTCATTATGAGCTCAGTGCTTCTAATGAGGACAGATGGCACAGCCCCAAATACTCCTCTAGATCATAGCGGATACTAACAATCCTATTTCAGGGGTGAGGAATGGGAGGAGCAGTGAGGTGGTGGATGCTCTCCTCCTTCACTTTTCTAGGAAGCTTCATTTTATTTACCTCATTAGCTTCATTCTAGACTAGAAAATACATGGGCGGTGGGGGAGACTCTGGGTTGATGACTATCAGTTCCATTTCTGTGTTGAAGCTGACTAAAAGCACAAGACAGAGGCCATTTTCGCTCTCTTTATAGGCAGTGAAATGTGTGAGTATGGCATCTTTTCTTTCAGGCAGGATTCCTTTGAGACATTCTTGGAAAAGCAGCATAATCCATGAACATCGGGAAGACATGCTGACCTCAGGCAAGCTAGAAAAATACTGTAGGTGCCGGTGAGGCAAAATCATTACTATCAGAGGAGTCAGTTATCCAGCCAAGGAGCTTTGACCTACACGACAGGTTCTTTCTGAGTAGCTATAATGCCTGCATACTGTGTGTAGGTCTAGGCTTTAGAGGTGGATTTATGATTTACTTAGGGAAATAAATGTACAAAAGACATGTAGAAAATCAGAGTTAGGTTTTTTTGCCCATAAAAAAATGATGTATTCATGTGAGTCCCTAAATAGCTACGTAATAAATAGATATCCCTACAAACCACAAATGAAATAGACCAGGCATTACCCAGGTGCTGGCCAATTTAGCCTTTGAACTTATAAGCATTCACAATATTTTGCAAAAGTAATTGAATAAGTTTTTATGTGCAATCATAATAATTTCACGCTATGAAAAACACTGGAAGTGTCTTAAATATACCTATTCATTAATTCACTGGAAAATAATGCATATTATTTGGTAAGTGCTATGAACTGAATTGTATACTCCCAAAATTTGTATGTTGAAGCCCTAACTCCAATGTGATAGTATTTGGAGATGGGGCCTCTGGGAGATCATTAGATTGAGATGAGGTCATGAGCTGGGTCCCTAATGATGGGATTAGTGCCCTTACAAGAGGAGGAAGAGACACCAGAGCTCGCTCTCTCTGCCATATGAGAACACTGTGAGAAGAGAGCCAGCTGTAAGCCAGGAGGACAGTCCTCACCAGAACCTGACTATGCTGGCACCCAGATCTTGGATTTCTAGCTTCCAGAACTGTGAGAAAATAATTCTCTGTTGTTTAAGCCACCTGGTCTATGGTATTTTGTTATGGCAGTCCAAGCTAACTAATGCAGTAGGTTTAATATTTTTTTAATTAAAAGCCTTTAAAAATTTATGGAGTACATGTCTAAACTAAATGATGAGATGCCAGTTAATTTAAACTAATGAAAGAAATGCTTTTGAACATATTAGTATTTCATTTTACTCTTTTAGGTAAGAATCATGGAAAGAAATGTGATCAAAGATACTATCTTTACATGCAAAAGAACAAAATATAGATTATAAAAATTAAAATCCTTGCTTAGCTTATTTCTCCTTGTCTGCTTTCTTCACTTTCTATAGAGAACTCTATCTTCCTATATCCATCATCTATTAGTCATTCATTCATCCCATAGATATTTATTGAGCACCTAACTCTGCTCCAGATACTAATTCCAGGGATTGGGATATAGCTGTGAGCAAAGAAGTCTCCTCTCTCTTGGAGTTTATATTCTAATGAAAGGAGACAGAGAATAAGCAAATACATATTAAATATATAATGTGTCATATTTAATAAGTGTTATGAAGAAACATAAACTAGGTAAAGGGTTAGAGCACAGTGTGAGTAGAAGAGGAGGAGTCTGGGTAATAATTCTGAAAATGTGGTCAGGGAAATCCTCTCTGATAAGACCACATTTGAGCAGAGACCTGAATCATGTAAGGGAATGAGTCTTGGACATGTCTGGAAAAGCGTTCCAGGCTAAGGAAGCAGTATCTTCAAAAGTCTTGAGGCAGCAGTATGCTGGCTTATTAGAAAAAGAGCAAGGTAGTTAGAAACAAGTAAGTGAACAAGATAGAGTATGGCAGGGGATGGGGTCAAATAGGTTGCCAGGGATCCATTCAAGTCTGACCAGAAAGTTAGTGAGAGAGTCTCCAGAAGGGAGGGAAGAGGGAATGAGAAAGAAGCAGTACTTGAGAAGACAATGGCTGAGACTCTCCCCAAATTGACGAAAGTCATAGATTCAAGTAGTTCTCCGAACCTAAAGCAAGATAAATAAAAAGAAAAGCACACTGTGGCACATCATAGTAAAAATGTTGAAAATTAAAGTTAAAGAGAGAATATTAAAAGAAAACTGAAAGAAAAAAAAGATTAACTTCAAAGGAGCAAATATTAGACTAATAGCTTATCTCGCAAAAGAATTGAGGGAAGCCAGAAGAAAATGAAATGGTAGCTTCAAAGTGCTGAAAGAATATAACTGTAAATCTAGAATTCCCTACAAGCTACCCTTCAATAATGAAGTGAACAAAAGACATTTTTCGTGTTGTAGTGGGGTGGGGGGGATGTAGAGAGTGTTTCACCAACCACCTACTTTAAAGAAAATACTAAAGGCTGTATTCAGCTCCCAGATGGGAGCTCAAAGATGCAGGAAGGAATAAAGAACGATAAAAAGGACAAATGTGGATAAATCTAAATGAATTTTGATTTAATTTTGATAAACTGAATATAACAATAGTTATAATAATATATTAGGGGATTTTAAGTATATGATAATATATTTGGGGATTTTATATATAAAAAGAAAATGCATAAACCGTAGCATATAAACCATATTTGTATCAAGCATAGGAGACTTTAAGGCAAAATCCATTATTAGAAATAGGTATGCTTCAAAATGATAAACGTTTAAGTTCTTCAGTAAAAGATAATAATTCTACATTTTATGTACCTAATAACATAGCCCAAAATTATATATTAAACAAATATTGACAAAACAAAATAGAGGATTAAAAAATAAAATCAGAGAGATTTTAACATATCTTTTTCATGTACATCAGACAAAATAATTTATAAGGGTATACAAGATTTGAAAAACACAATTTGTATACGTGACCTAATAGTCACACATACTACACTGTACCCCCAAACTGCAGAATACACATTGCTTTTAAATATACATGGATTGGGCTTCGCTGGTGGCACAGTGGTTAAGAATCTGCCTGCCAATGCAAGGGGCACGGGTTCAAGCCCTGGTCTGGGAAGATCCCACATGCCACAGAGCAACTAAGCCCATGCGCCACAACTACTGAGCCTGTGCTCTAGAGCCCGTGAGCCACAACTCCTGAGCTCACGTGCCACAACTACTGAAGCCTGTGCGCCTAGAGCCCGTGCTCCACAACAAAAGAGAAGCCACCGCAATGAGAAGACTGCGCTCCGCAACAAAGAGTAGCCCACCGCTCGCCAGAACAAGAGAAAGCCCACGTGCAGCAACAAAGACCCAACACAGTCAAAAGTAAAATAAAAATTAAAATAAATAAATCAATATACATGGATCATTATAAAAATCAACGATACGCGAAAGCAAATTGTCACAAATTCCAACAAATCAAATTCATACAAAGTAAATTCTTTGACCACTTAGGAATCAAGACTAGAAATCAATGACAAAAATATTCTTAGAAAAATCTATAATGCTTGTAAATTAAGAAATACACCTCTTAATAACCCATGGGTCAAAGAAGAAATCACAATGATAATAAAACATATTTTGAAGTGAATGTTCATGAAAATTTATGAGTCACATTAAACCCACTTTAAGATGAAAATTTGTGTCCCCAAATACATATATTAGAGAAGAAGAAAGGTGAAAGGCAATGAGCTTAAAAATTATAAAAATTTATTAAAAGAACAGCTTATATCTAAAGAAATAAGAGGACAGAAATAAAAAGATTAAAAACAGCAATAAATAAAATAGAAGACAAACATACAATAGAGAAGATCAACAAAGATACAACTTGGTTCTTTGAAATGACAAGTAAGTTTATAAACCCCCGATGGAGAAAAATGAGGAAATACAGAAGGTAAGCTTAAATAATCAGTATCAGGAATAAAGGAGGGGATATCATTACAGAGCCTACAGATATTAAATGATAAGAGACTATTATGAACAACTTTACATCAATAAATTGTGCATTTGTAAAAAATTCATCGAGCTTTATGCTTAATATTATATACATTACTGTGTGTATATTTCAATAAAAAGGTCAAGAAAACATGCATCTTACAAAAACTGACAGCATAAGAAACAAAATGTAAGCAGTTCTCTGTTTTAAAATCAAATCGTTAATTAAAAACATTCCCACAATGAAAACTGTAGGTCTGGTTGGTTTCTCTGGTTCATTCAAACCAAATACTTAAGGAAAAAATAATATCTATCTTACACAGATTCTCCCAGAGAATAGAAAAGAGAATGAAAAACAACCGCCAGTTCATTTTATGAAACCAGCTTCACTTTGATACCAAAGTTTGATGAGGGTGTTAGTAGAAAGAAAAAATTACAGTCCAATCACATTTATAAACATAGATGCAAAAATCCTAAGCAAAATTTTAGGTAAAGAAACACAGAAATATGTAAGAAAAAGAGCTAATACATAATGATTACATTTGGTTTACTTCAGAAATGGAAAGTTAGTTTAACATTCAAAATTCAATCAGTAATGCAACTAATCTACAGTGACAGAAGATAGATCAGTAGTTGCCTGGGGGCCTGTGTGGAGGGGTGCATGAGAGGAAGGGGACTACAGAGAGGGGTTACAGAATGGCCTGAGGAAAGTTTTGGAGGGGAGTGACAAAAATGTTCATTATTTTGATTTCAGTGATGGTCTCACAAGTACATATATATATGTGAAAAATGATCAAACTACATACTACAAATACATGCAGTTTATGTTATTATACCCCATTAAAGCTGTTTTAAAAATTGATCAGTGTAATCTATCACATTAACAGAATAAAGAATCCACATGAACAGATTTAGAAAAAACATTTAATAAAAGTCAACTTTTATTCATGATTTTAAAAAATAAGTCTTAGCTAACTGTGTTGGTAATTTCCTTGAACTGATAAAGAATATCTTTATTAATCAAAAGCACCTATAGCAAAATATCATAACTCAAGGTAAAATGTTGAAAGCTTTCCATGTGAGATTAGAAACAAGATAAAGACATCTATCTTCCCAGTACCACTTCACCCCCTGCTTCATCATGCCCCTCTGTGATTTGGGTGACACTGACCACAACCTTAGGTCTAGGCTTGAACTAAGCAGATTAACATTATTCCACTTGTCCAGTGATTAACTGAAGGAAGGGCAAGGATAAGCCAGTCAATGCACTCCAACACCCCCTGTCCCAGTGATTATGTCAAATGCAACACAAGGTCGAAACTGATCCAGTCAAAGGAAGTCAAGAGTTTTGTCTGGGAGAATGGAAGCTCTCCAGTCCCATGGAAAATGTAGCATAAAGATGTCATGTCAGGAACTGCTTCGGCCATTTCTAATACAATGCGGGAAGCCATGACGGAAGACAGAGTGAAAAGAATCACAAAGAAATAGAGCCCAGTGAAGAATAGTTCAGTTGTGTGTGCGAAAAAAATTCCCTTTATTTGTTTTGAGCCAGATCAGTTCTGATTCTCTATTTGCATCCCAAAGCCTCCTAACCAATATAGTTTGGTTGCATAAAGTCATCAATGCAAAGCGTGCATAGACTAAGGCAGATAAAAGTCAAAAGAATACATGTTCTAAAAGAAAACACACATAGGTCAAAGTCATGGCAGAAAGTCAGAGACCAAAAATCTCCTGAAAGGATTGCTGTTATGGTTAAATGAAATAATATATGTAAATCACTCAGCGTAGTACCGGATGCATACCAAACTGTCATCATTAACTGCAGATAGCAACAGCTAATGGTGCAGCAGGCTGTGTGGAGTGCCCAGGGAGACAGGAAACTACCTTTTATATCAAAAGCATTTTCTTATAATTTGAAATTATATAACTCTTTTGAGTAGATAGCCTTGAGTGGATACTCTCGAGTGAATAGTTCAGGTGCCAATGAGTGGTAACAGTTAGCTTTTACTGAAAGTCTACATTTGCAACTTTATATACATTTGTTTTCTCATAAGGACCCTGCAAGATAGGTATTATTGCCAACTGACACAGCAGGAAACAAACTCAGAGGTGAACTGACTTGGCGGCTCCTTAAACAGGTGATGCTTGCATTTACCACAGGTCTCAACTCAAACCAATGCTCATTCTCCATCTCAGGCCAACTCTCTAATGCGAGATGAGACTCAAAAATGCATATGAACTGTATCAATTTAGAGAATTTACATAACAGAAGGTAACTGCATTTCCTGGATGCATTTTTTCTTTTATACATCTCAGACCCATTTTATAACAAAGCTATTTACTGGACAGAACGTGACAAATACACGGATTAAGCAAGAGAAATATTTTTGGATAGAAACAGCCCTCTATCATGCCAGTCATCTGGAAAACAGCTTCCTAGCACAAATAAAACTAAACTGGGCTCTTAAACACATTTTGGGGGCAATTTTTAACAGCACTTACAACTAGATATAGGAAATCATAAGCTTTAGAAAGAACAGATAGTTGTATAGTTTTTAGGGCTGTTATGAGATAAAATATGGAGGGAGTTGGATAAACACTACTTGCTTTTTACTTTTTTCTTCTGTGGAATAGAGGACAAGACTAGCAAATGGAAACTATTTAAATAAATGATTTTCCAAAGTACTACTATCTTGAATGTTCACTCTATCCTTTAAGGATACAAATCAAGAGCTCCCCAAATCATATACATTCTCCAAAACTTATTATAAAACAGCATAAACTAGTGATATGAATAATTAAATAACAATTTCATATCTAATTATTCTTTCTAATAATCTCCCAAATGGCTTAGCAAACTCTACCGTCAACATATTACCTAACATACTATGGTTCTTAAAAAATAATAAATAAGAGAATAACGACTTAGATTAGACCGTAAGATATATGTGAAAAGATTCTATTGAATTTTGTAATTATGGCATGAAAATTCATCTCCCTGTTCCACAGTCCTTGGGTATTTAAATGTCACTGCCACACAACTTCCCACCATCTCCCATAGAAGCAGGGGCTGCCGTGGTGGAGAAGTAATGTTAGTAAAATTAGCCTCTTGCCTGGAACTCTAACCCAGTTGGGTTAATTTGTAGTGGCCTACCTGGCTCCATGCCGCTGCTTCTCTTTCCCTCTGAGCTGAATATATTAAATTAACCAGACTCACAGCTATGCATCTGACTCTGGGACCAACTCCACCCTCAGCAGGGGAGATAACAGAAGAAATCCTCTGTCAAGATCTTCCTGCCTCTGCCCTGAATTACTGTTCCTCTTATTTTTACTCCAGTCTACCATGACTGAGTTCCTTGCTTTGTATCCCAGTTTCCCATGGCTGGGTTTCTCACTGTGAAGTCTCAATCTCCTTGTTTTGGGTCCCTAATACTTAAAGGGAGATTCCCACAATACCCAATGTCTGTTGGAATGGACCTTTTTTTTTTTTTTTTTTTTTTAGGATTACCTTGATATTTAAGGTATTTGTACCACTTCCTGAACAATCTAGAACAGGGGTCCCCAACCCCTGGGCCATGGACCAGGACTGGTCCCCGGCCTGTTAGGAATCGGGCCACACAGCAGGAGGTGAGCAGCAGGCGAGCGAGCCAAGCTTCCCCTGTCCGCGGAAAAACTGTCTTCCATGAAACTAATCCCTGATGTCAAAAAGGTTGGGAACTGCTGATCTAGAACTCTGCCTCTGTTAGGGCCATATTCCACCAATCCGCGCCATCCCCTCCCCCATTAACACCACCAATGGATGGACTATGAATCTACTATCAAATTCATGGGAGGCAGTATGGCATACTGTTTAAGAGTATGGTTTCTGCAATCAGGTACCCTGGGTCTAAAAGCTAGCAGAGCTACAAATGACCTTGAGTAAGATTCTTAATTTCTGTGTACCTTGATTTCTTCATCTCCAAATCAGGGATAAAGATAGCACCTGCCTTGCACACAAATAACCTATAGACAATACATACTACTGTGTCTAATAAATATTGAGCACTCCTTAAATGTTAGCTGTTGCTGTTATTATTATGGTTTTTATCTACCCATTTACAGAATTATAGTCTGTATTACTATCTTTAGTCCTTGCTTAATGCTGGAGAACTGCCTGATCCCATATGTCTACTCATTTCTGACCTGTTCCATACTTTATGTAAATTCCTCCTTCCTAATTTATAGTAAATGTGATCACTTTCCCAAAAGAAAGTAATAAGGCACTGAAATTCATTATTTCCATCTATCTCCCTTTCTTTCCAAAGAGGAAGGAGCTATTGTTCAACCAGCCTGAGCTTGTCCATGCTTCTCTATCTATGACATGCTACTTGTATAGCCACTCTGTCATCATGGCTTATCTTGAAGAGCAGCTGGGGTTTCAGCTAAGCAGCTAAGCTTTCTGAGCAGATGATTTGGAAGTTTTGCAAAATCAGACCAAAATGGTGGCAGCTTTGAGTACCAGCCTGTTCCATTCCTACAAGGCCACTGAGATCCTCAATCCTGGAATTTCTAAGCTGTGAGCTCAGAGGTGAAATCTGAAAATAGTCATGTGTGTAACTTTGCATCTCATTTCATAGTCCCAAATATTTTTGGAATTTTTATAAAGTGTGAATAAGAATAAAGCTTAAATGATATAACATCCATTTACATGATTCTGTTCTTATTCTATGCAATGTTGGTACCACTATTCATACACATAACAACACCTTAGGTTAATAAAGTTTTAAAATATCACTATTTATTCATGATATTTTAAGGCTTTATCACAAAGAATGTTACATGTGTGACAGCTTCAGAAGCAGGGGAGCCAGAATTACTGTGCATATTCTATTTATTTAAGTCAAATAAAAGAAATGAAAGATAGAAAAAAGGATTTACTCCAAACTCCTAAAGAAGAATCAAACAAAATCCCCAGTCCCTAAACACCTAGCACTTAGGTAAACTTCCCCGGGGTGGGGGTCTGGGGGAGGATTGTTACTTATTCTTTGAAAAAAGATACTCTAAACACACACAGGTATTAAGGCTGGATTTAAAAGTGAATGTATCCTAACAATGGTGGTCCAATCTGAAACCATGAAGCACTCAACTTCCAAATTCAAACCACATTCAATATTTGTACCTAGTGGCTTGAAGACAGATCTTCAAAATACATATGCCTTCACCAAAATAACAAGCTCTTACCCAATTTCACAGACTCAGGCAGCTTATCATTATTCCAGCAAAATGTATTGATAAAAATTCTCAATCAGTGTAGAAAAATTGTATCACATTTCTTTAAGGATCAAAATGAGTGTACTCCTAAGAGTTAGCTGGGGTAGTAGGAATGCTGTATAATTCTCAATGTCAGTGGGCATAGAGGGAACATAATAAAGGCTATATATGACAAACCTACAGCTAATATCATTCTCAACAGTGAAAAACTAAAAGCATTTCCTCTAAAATCAGGAACAACACAAGGATGTCCACTCTCGCCACTTTTATTCAACATAGTTTCGGAAGTCCTAGCCATGGCAATCAGAGAAGAAAAAGAAAAGGAATCCAAATTGGAAAAGACATAAAACTGTCACTGTTTGCAGACAACATGATACTATTCGTAGAAAATCCTAAAGATGCTACCAGAAAACTACTAGAGCTCATCAATGAATTTGGTAAAGTTGCAGCATACAAAATTAATACACAGAAATCTCTTGCATTTCTATACACTAACAATGAAAGATCACAAAGAGAAATTAAAGAAACAACCCCATCTACCATCACATCAAAAAGAATAAAATACCTAGGAATAAACCTATGTAACGAGACAAAAGACCTGTAATCCAAAAACTATAAGACACTGATGAAAGAAACTGAACATAACAAAAACAGATGAAAAGATATACCATGTTCTTGGATTGGAAGAATCAATATTGTCAAAATGACTATACTACCCAAGGCAATCTACAGATTCAATGCAATCCTTATCAAATTACCAATGGCCTTTTTTCACAGAACTAGAACAAAAAGTCTTAAAATTTGTATGGAGACACAAAAGACCCCAAATAACCAAAGTAATCTTCAGAAAGAACAACCTGGTTGGAGAAATCAGGCTTCCTGACTTCAGACTATATTACGAAGCTACAGTCATCAAAAGAGTATGATACTGGCACAAAAACAGAAACATATATCAATGGAACAGGATAGAAAGCCCAGAAATAAACCCTCGCACCAATGGTCAATTAATCTACAACAAAGGAGGCAAGACTGTACAATAGAGGAAAGACAGTCTCTTCAGTAAGTGGTGCTGGGAAAACTGGACAGCTACATGTAAAAAAAAATGAAACTAGAACATTCTTTAACACCATACACAAAAATAAACTCAAAATGGATTAAAGACCTAAGTGTAAGAACTGATACTATAAAACTCTTAGAGGAAAACATAGGCAGAACACTCTTTGACATAAATCACAGCAATATCTTTTCCCAGCCATCTCCTAGAATAATGGGAATAAAAGCAAAAATAAACAAATGGGACCTAATTAAACTCAAAAGCTTTTGTACAGCAAAGGAAACCATAAACAAAATGAAAAGACAACCCACAGAATGGGAGAAAATATTTGCAAATGATGCAACCAACAAGGGATTAGTCTCCAAGATTTACAAGCAGCCCATGTGGCTCAATATAAAAAAGAACAAACAACCCAATCAACAAATGGGCAGAAGACTGGGAATTCCCTGGCAGTCCAGTGGTTAGGACTCAGTGCTTTCACTGCCATGGGCCTTGGTTCGATCCCTGGTCGGGGAACTAGGATCCCACAAGCCACACAGTGTGGCCAAAAAAAAAAAAGGGCAGAAAACCTAAACAGACATTTCTCCAAAAAAGATATACAGATGGCCAAGAGGCACATGAAAAGATGCTCAACATCTCTAATTATTAGAGAAATGCAAACCCAAACTACAATGAGACATCACCTCACACCAGTCAGAATGGCCATCATCGAAACATCTACAAACAATAAATGCTGGAAAGGGTGTGGAGAAAAGGGAACCCTCTTACACTGTTGGTGGGAATGTAAATTGGTACAGCCACTATAGAGAACAGTATGGAGGCTCTTTTAGAAACTAAAAATAGAGCTACCATATGATTCAGCAATTCCCCTCCTAGGCATATATCCAGAGAAAAACATGGTTCGAAAGGATACATGCACCCCAATGCTCATTGCAGCACTGTTTACAATAGTCAAGACATGTCAACGTCCATCGACAGATGAATGGATAAGAAGATGTGGTACATATATACAATTGAATATTACTCAGCCATTAAAAAGAATGAAATAATGCCATTTGCAGCAACATGGATGGACCTGTAGATTATCATACTAAGTGAAGTAAGTCAGACATAGAAAGACAAGTATCATACAATATCGCTTATTCGTTATCGCTAATAACGAATTTATGGTTACCTAGGGGAAAGGGAAGGGGGAGGGATAGATTGGGAGTTTGAGACTGGCATGTACACACTGCTATATTTAAAACTGATAACCAACACGGACCTACTGTATAGCACAGGGGATGTTGCTCAATATTCTTTAATAACCTAAATGGGAAAAGAATTTGAAAAAGAATAGAGGGATTTCCCTGGTGGTTCAGTGAGTAAGACTCCACTCTCCCAATGCAGGGGGCCTGGGTTCGATCCCTGGTCGGGGAACTAGATCCCTCATATGTGCTGCAACTAAGAGTCCGCATGCCCCAACTAAGAAGTCCGCATGCCGCAACTAAAAAAAGCTCCCACATGCCGCAACTAAAGATCCCACATGTTGAAAGGAAGATCCCATGTGCCACAACTAAGACCCAGCGCAAAATAAATAAATAATTTATTTTTTAAAAAAAGGAAAAAGAAAGAAAAAGGATAGATATATATATATGCAATATATATATATATACACATATAGTTTTAGCCAATCTAAAAAAATGTATACAGTTTTAGCCAATATAAAAAAAATTTCTGTCATTTCTGAAACTAATTTAGGAGTAATTTTTATCCTGTGCATTCATAGTTACTGATAAGTGTTGATTCACTGTAAGGGAGTGGCAAGGGCTTAGAGGAGGGAAGTGGCCACTGCCAAATGTCAACCTGGGGCAAGAACATGGAATCATAAAAGACTCTGTGTTCCATTCCCGGGCTGAACTCTGTCACCTCCTCCAGTATTTACTTCTCCTCTCTTTGGTTTCACTGAGGGATCGATTACTCAAGCTCATCTTGTGACCTGCGGCCTATGAATTACCCTGCTGTTACTTTTCAGGAGAAGATCACAGAAAGTACATTCACAGCTATTTAAAATTAACACTTCCTTCTTATCAGAAATGGCTCTACTCTTTTCCTGACATCAACACGTTATTGAAAATTCTGTACTGTAAACTCTTTGTCCTTCCTGACTCTGCCCTTTATTACTGCCTACATCCAGTAATAACAGCAGATTATCTGTTAGAGGAAACTGAGGCCTCACCAATGCATATAAAAACTCCAGGCACTGAACATCTTTAAATGACGGCTCCAGACTTATCCAGGAGAATCGGTTTTTACTGACTTGGGTATTTAAATATTTTTGGTCTTGAATACTGAACGTGGCTACCATCTCCCAAAGCATCCAGGATACCCTGTGAATTAATGGTGATGGTGAGTACTTGGGTCACACTGATGTGACTCCGGGATTTCTGGAGTAAATGTAAACAATTAAGATCACTGTGTTTATACAAGACTTCATTTTCTCACAAACTTTCCAATTTTCTCTAAATATTTAAGTTAAAGTACTCACCAAAGTGACAACTCTACTGAAATAAAACATTAATTAGATACAGTAGAGAATTTAATTCAACATCAAATTCCCCCTCCCCTCCCCCATCACCCTCTGGATTTTCTGCAGTGAGTTTTTAATCCTAGGTTAGCTTCCTTGTATTACTTGGCATCTTCTGGAATGCCCCATCCCCCCATTGTTCTATACTCAGAAAATGTTCTATTTTATTACTTGTCTAAGAATGAAATAAGTAGGAGAAAAAATCCTTAAGGAATTCCGGAACCAAAAATAATTACCGCTAATTGGGAGGAATCTTTGTCATTGGAGCCTCATTAGTATGAATAATGTAATATCCACTTATTTCCTGTGGACACTGTCAAAGATGAAGATCACTAGCAATTAAACTTTTGAATACAAAAGATGAAATAAAAATGATGCCGAAAGACTTAGTGTCACTTAAGAAGAATACAAACAAGCAAGACAGCTGTACCTCATGGTGACAATAATGTCCCTGAAGCCTAAAAGGAGCATTCAAGAAATCTGAAATGTGACAAAACTGTAAAGAAGCAGCTAGTCCTATCACTCCTCATCTATTAAAAGAAAAAAAGTGTTATTACAGGATTTTGTTTGTAACCGTTTAAAACACCCTTAGTATTTTTCTTTCTTTGTGATTTAAAGAGTTAAAAATATAAATTATTTTCAAATCATCCTATCAAATGATGGAAAAAACATGCAAGACCCAGTCACAACAACCAGCTCCTTTTCTGTTCCAATCACACTCTGCCCAGCCCTTCTTCCGGTTCAGCTAGAGATGCACAGCTGTGCTGTCCACAGCTGGACTGGAAATTTTTGGAAGGCAAGGACTTTATCTTGTCATAGTGTGTATCCCTAATAACTAACATGGTACACTGTAGGTACTCAAATATTACCTGAAATGATTGGAATTGGCTTTCATGAGGACCAGTTAACAAGCCCTGTCATTGCTTCCCCCCTGGCTGGTAGTCCCTTCCCTGGCAATCTTTCAACCATTTAAGATTTGATGACTATCCATTTCCAGACATACTGGAGAAAAAATATAATAGCAACCCTATTTCTCCTCTTCCACCTGCCAACTCTTTTGCCCCACAAACATAATCACTAATGGGAGATTGGTTCAAGATGGCAGAGTAGAAGGACCTGTGCTTACTCCCTCTTGTGAGAGCGCCAGAATCACAACTAACTGCTGAATGATCATTGACAGGAAGACACTGAAACTCACCAAAAAAGATACCCCACATCCAAAGACAAAGGAGAAGCCACAGTGAGATGGTAGGAGGGGTACAAACACAATAAAATCAAATCCCATAACTGCTGGGTGGGTGACTCACAAACTGGAGAACAATTATACCACAGAGGTCCACCGACTGGAGTGAAGGTTCTGGGCCCCACGTCAGGCTTCCCAACCTGGGGTTCCAGCAACAGGAGGAGGAATTCCTAGAGAATCAGACTTTGAAGTGGGATTTGATTGCAGGACTTTGACAGCACTGGGGGAAACAGAGACTCCACTCGTGGAGGGCACACACGAAGTAGTGTGTGCATCAGGACCTAGGGGGAAGGAGCAATGACCCCACAGGAGACTGAACCAGACCTACCTGCTAGTGTTGTAGGGTCTCCTGCAGAGCTGGGGGACAGCAGTGGCTCACTGCTGGGACAAGGACACTGGAAGCAGAAGTTCTGGGAAGTTCTCATTGGCATGAGCCCTCCCAGAGTCTGCCACAGCCCCACCAAAGAGCCTGTAGCCTCCAGTGCTGGGACACCTCAGGCCAAACAACGAACAGGAAGGGAACTCAGCCCTACCCATCAGCAGACAAGTGGTCTAAAGTCTTACTGAGCACTGCCCACCAGAGCAACATCCAGCTCTACCCACCACCAGTCCCTCCCATCAGGAAGCTTGCAACAAGCCTCTTAGATAGCCTCAACCAGCAGAGGGCAGACAGCAGAAGCAAGAAGAACTACAATCCTGCAGCCTGTGGAAGGAAAACCACATTCACAGAAATATAGACAAAATGAAAAGGCAGACGACTATGTACCAGATGAAGGAAGAAGATAAAACCCCAGAGAAACAATTAAATGAAGTGGAGATACATAACCTTCCAGAAAAGGAATTCAGGATAATGATAGTGAAGATGATCCAGGATCTTGGGAAAAGAATGGAGGCAAAGATGAAGAAGATATAACAGATGTTTAACAAAGACCTAGAAGAATTAAAGAACAAACAGAGATGAACAATACAATAACTGAAATGAAAAATACACTAGAAGGAATCAATAGCAGATTAATGGAGGCAGAAGAATGGATAAGTGACCTGGAAGACAGTATGGTGGAATTCACTGCTGCAGAACAGAATAAAGAGAAAACAATGAAAAGAGATGAAGATAGCCTCAGAGAGCTCTGGGACAATGTTAAATACACCAACATTCGCATTATAGGGGTCCCAGAAGGAGGAGAGAGACAGAAAGGGCCCGAGAAAATATTTGAAGAGATTATAGTCAAAAATTTCTCAAACATGTGAAAAGAAATAGCCACCTAAATCCAGGAAGCACAGAGAGTTCCAGGCAAGATAAACCCCAGGAGAACATGCCAAGACACATAGTAATCAAGCTGACAAAAATTAAAGACAAAGAAAAATTATTAAAAGCAATAAGGGAAAAATGACAAATAACATACAAGGGAACTCCCATAAGTTTCTCTCAGCAGAAACTCTAAAACCCAGAAGGCAGTGACATGATATATATAAAGTGATGAAAGGGAAGAACCTACAACTGAGATTGCTCTACCCGGCAAGGATCTCATTCAGATTCGATGGAGAAATCAAAAGCTTTACACACAAGCAAAAGCTAAGAGAATACAGCACCACCAAACCAGCACTACAACAAATGCTAACAGAACTTCTCTAAGTGGGAAACACAAGAGAAGAAAAGGACCTACAAAAACAAACCCAAGAAAATTAAGAAAATGGTAATAGGAACATACATATTGATAATTACCTCAAACATGAATGGATTAAATGCTCCAACCAAAAGACACAGGCTCGCTGAATGGATACAAAAACAAGACCCATACATATGCTGTCTACAAGAGACCCACTTCAGACCTAGGGACACATACAGACTGAAAGTGAGGGGATGGAAAAAGATATTCCATGCAAATGGAAATCAAAAGAAAGCTGGAGTAGCAATACTCAGATCAGATAAAATAGACTTTAAAATAAAGAATGTTACAAGACACAAGGAAGGACAATACATAATGGTCAAAGGATCAATCCAAGGGCTTCCCTGCTGGTGCACTGGTTAAGAATCCACCTGCCGATGCGGTGGACACGGGTTCATGCCCCAGTCCGGGAAGATCCCACATGCCACGGAGTGGCTGGGCCCGTGAGCCATGGCCGCTGAGCCTGTGCGTCTGGAGCCTGTGCTCCACAACGGGAGATGCTACAACAGTGAGAGGCCCGCGTATTGCTAAAAAAAAAAAAAAAAAAAAAAAGGAACACCTCAATACATAAGGCAACTGCTAACAGCTCTAAAAGAGGAAATCAAAAGTAACACAGTAATAGTGGGGGACTTTAACACCTCACTTACACCAATGGACAGATCATCCAAAATGAAAATAAATAAGGAAACAGAAGCTTTAAATGACACAATAGACCAGGTAGATTTAACTGATGTTTACAGGACATTCCATCCCCAAACAGCAGATTCCACTTTCTTCTCAAGTGCACACGGAACATTCTCCAGGATAAATCACATATTGGGTCACAAATCAAGCCTCAGTAAATTTAAGAAAACTTAAATCATATCAAGCACCTTTTCTAACCACAACGCTATAAGATTAGGAATCAATTACAGGGAAAAAAATGTAAAACACACAAACACATGGAGGCTAAACAAAACGTTACTAAATAAACAAGAGATCACTGAAGAAATAAAAGAGGAATTCAAAAAATACCTAGAGACAAATGACAATGCAAACACGATGATCCAAAACCTATGGGATGCAGCAAAAGCAGTTCTAAGAGGGAAGTTTATAGCACTACAATCCTATCTCAAGAAACAAGAAAAATCTCAAATAAACAACCTAACCTTACACCAAAAGGAACTAGAGAAAGAAGAACAAACAAAACTCAAAGTTAGTAGAAGGAAAGACATCATAAAAATCATAGCAGAAATAAATGAAAGAGAAACAAAGAAAACAATAGCAAAGATCAATAAAACTGAAAGCTGGTTCTTTGAGAAGATTAACAAAATTGATAAACCTTTAGCCAGACTCATCAAGAAAAAGAGGGAGAGGACTCAAATCAATAAAATTAGGAATGAAAAAGGAGAAGTCATAACAGGCACCACTGAAATATAAAGCATCATAATAAGAGACTACTACAAGCAACTCTGTGCCAGTAAAATGGACAACCTGGAAGAAATGGACAAATTCTTAGAAAGGTATAACCTTCCAAAACTGAACCAGGAAGAAATGGAAAATTTGAACAGACCAATCACAAGTAATGAAATTGAAACTGTGATTAAAATCTTCCAACAAACAGAAGTCCAGGACCAGATGGCTTCAAAGGTGAATTCTATCAAACATTTAGAGAATAGCTAACACCCATCCTTCTCAAACTCTTCCAAAAAATTGCAGAGGAAGGAATGCTCCCAAACTCATTCTGTAATGCCACCATCACCCTGGTACCAAAACCAGACAAAGATACTACAAAAAAAGAAAATTACAGGCCAATATCACTGATGAATATAGATGCAAAAATCCTCAACAAAATACTAGCAAACAAAATCCAACAACACATTAAAAGGATCATACACCATGATCAAGTGGGATTTATCCCAGAGATGCAAGGATTCTTCAATATATGCAAATCAATCAATGTGATACACCATATTAACAAACTGAAGAAGAAAAACCATATGATCATCTCAATAGATGCAGAAAAAGCTTTTGACAAAATTCAACACCCATTTATGATAAAAAAACTCTCCAGAAAGTGGGCATAGAGGGAACCTACCTCACATAATACAGGCCATATATGACAAACCCACAGCAAACATCATTCTCAATGGTGAAAAGCTGAAAGCGTTTCCTCTAAGATCAGGAACGAGACAAGGATGTCCACTCTCGCCACTATTATTCAACATAGTTTTGGAAGTCCTAGCCATGGAATTCAGAGAAGAAAAAGAACTAAAAGGAATACAAATTGGTAAAGAAGTAAAATTGTCACTGTTTGCAGATGACATGATGCTATAACTAGATAATCCTAAAGATGCTGCCAGAAAACTTCTAGAGCTAATCAATGAATTCAGTAAAGTTGCAGGATACAAAATTAATGCACAGAAATATCTTGCATTCCTATACACTAACAATGAAAGATCAGAAAGAGAAATTAAGGAAACAATCCCATTCACCATTGCAACGAAAAGAATAAAATACTTAGGAATAAACCTACTAAGGAGTTAAAAGACTCAGGAAACTATAAGACAGTGATGAAAGAAATCAAAGGTGACACAAACAGATGGAGAGATATATCATGTTCTTGGATTGGGAGAATCAATATTGTGAAAATGACTATACTACGCAAACCAATCTATAGATTTAATGCAATCCCTATCAAATTACCAATGGCAGTTTTTACAGAACTAGAACAAAAAATCTTAAAATTTGTATGGAGACACACAAGACCCCAAATAGGTGGAAATTACTGAGGGAAGAAACGGAGCTGGAGGAATCAGACTCCCTGACTTCAGACTATACTACAAAGCTACAGTAATCAAGACAATATGGTACTGACACAAAAACAGAAATATAGGTCAGCAGAACAGGATAGAAAACCCAGAGATAAACCCACGCACCTACGGTCAACTAATGTATGACAAAGGAAGGAAGGATATACAATGGAGAAAAGACAGTCTCTTCAATAAGTGATGCTGGGAAAACTGGACAGGTACATGTAAAAGAATGAAGTTAGAACACTCCCTAATACAATACACAAAAATAAACTCAAAATGAATTAAAGACCTAAATTAAGACCAGACACTATAAAACTCTTAGAGGAAAACATAGGAAGAACACTCTTTGACATAAATCACAGCAAGATCTTTTTTGACCCACCTCCTAGAGTAATGGAAATAAAAACAAAAATAAACAAATGGGACCTAGTGAAACTTCAAAGCTTTTGCACAGCAAAGGAAACCATAAACAAGGTGAAAAGAGAACCCTCAGAATGGGAGAAAATATTTGCAAATGAATCAATGGACAAAGGATTAATCTCCAAAATATATAAACAGCTCATGCAGCTCAATATTAAAAAAACAAACAACCCAATCAAAAAATGGGCAGAAGACCTAAACAGACATTTCTCCAAAGAAGACATACAGATGGCCAAGAGGCACATGAAAAGCTGCTCATCATCACTAATTATCAGAGAAATGCAAATCCAAACTACAATGAGGTATCCATACCGGTTAGAATGGGCATCATCAGAAAATCTACAAACAACAAATGCTGGAGAGGGTGTCAAGAAAAGGGAACTTTCTTGCACTGTTGGTGGGAATGTCAACTGATACAGCCACTATGGAGAACAGTACAGAGGTTCCTTAAAAAACTAGAAATAGAATTACCATATGACCCAGCAATCCCACTACTGGGCATATACCCATAGGAAACCATAATTCAAAAAGACACATGCACCCTAATGTTCACTGCAGCACTATTTACAATAGCCAGGACATGGAAGCAACTTAAATGCCCATCGACAGACGAATGGATAAAGAAGTTGTGGTATGTATTCCATATATACAATGGAATATTACTCAGCCATAAAAAGGAACGAAATTGAGTCATTTGTAGAGACGTGGATGGATCTAGAGACTGTCATACAGATTGAAGTAAGTCCGAAAGAGAAAAACAAATACTGTATATTAACACATATATGTGGAACCTAGAAAAATGGCACAGATGATCCGGTTTGCAGGGCAGAAATAGAGACAGAGATGTAGAAAAGAAACGTATGGACACCAAGCGGGGAAAGTGGGGTGGTGGTGGTGGTGGTGGTGGTGGTGGTGGGATGAACTGGGAGATTGGGATTGACATATATACACTAATATGTATAAAATAGATAATTAATAAGAACCTGCTGTATAAAAAAATAAAATAAAATAAAAACATAATCCCTAATGTCTGTAGGTTCTGCACAATACAAAGTACTTTCACATACAGTGTTTTCATTTAATGCTTACAACAAAAAGAGGTAGGTAAGGTAGGTAAGGCAGAGGTAGGTAAGGCAGACATACTCCCCACTTAACACGTAAGGAATGAAAAGTTTAGGAAGGTTAGAGAATTTGGTCAAGGTCACACAATGATAAAATGCTCTTTTTGCAATCTTAGTATTAAGATTTTGTCACTGTTAGTCTGGTCTTAACACCAATATTCTTGAGACATCCCACTTCCAAAGGCACCTCACATTCAGGATCTGCCCCGTCTTTCACTTACTCTCCGTTATTACTGCTTACATGTTAGAAACACATCCTAAAGCAATACTTTGTTTAATAAAGAAAATAATGTTTGTTAAATTAAAAACAGTGCCAGTATAATCATGGAATATGAAAAAACATGAGCTCTTCAAAAAACCATTAAGGCAGTTTCTTCAGTAAGGTTTGACTTAAAGGAATTAATGTTTGCCAAATTACTAGAGAAATTGCTTCCTAAATTAAAGATGAACCAATTAAAATTATATTAGAAATGAGTGAGAATTAAAGTTCTTTTGGTCAACGTGTTTTCAGCTTTCTTCCATATAAAATAATTCTGACAAGAATTAAAATTTTAGTGGCAAATTTCTCGTCTGTAAGACGAGAAAACAGTCTGGGCTTATCCGGAAGTAGAAAGCAGTTCTTCAACAACTTCTAACACAGTGTTGTAGAACCAAGTGCTTCAGTCTATTTAAATTTATACCAGCCTCTATATTCTGGACTCATAAACAAACCAAGCTCTCAAACTCCTGAAATTCACTCTGAATAGCTAATAGAAAAAGTGGTCTGTAAAAAAGTACAGAAAAAGCTTACATCCAAATATATTCTGTAATTTTTGTAAATCACATTTTTGGAAAGAGGTAGGAAGTAAGTAAAAATCTAAAGATAGGCTTTTTCTTAGTTATGTAAAGTATTTTATTTCTAATCTAAGAAGAGTAGCTCTTTCTTGTATTAGATGTTTTCAGTTCTCACCATTTAAGGTTAGTTGAACAAAATTGTTGATGTTGAAAATTCCATGAAATTCAAATTAAAACTGAGCTAAATGAGGGCTGTCAGACTGATGAGACTAATTCCAAATTTTGCTGTTTTCCAAGAGAATCTCACGATTTTTGCTTTTAATGAGATAGAAACAAGGAAGGCACACACTGACACTCCAACTTGGGGGTAGAGATGTGACTCCCAAAGTTGTCAGGGACCTGGAATATCCTGGCTTCAAAGGAAAGGTAAACTTATTTTGCAAAACAGAAGGAGAAGAATTTGGGTAGAGAGGCAAGGCATTGCAATTAAGGGGCAAGGCTGAGAGGGAAGGGATGGTGGAAGACTTTTTGGTTTGTAAGGGGATCCTTCCCAATACTCATAAAATGCTTGGTGAAGGCATGTGCTATAAAAACGTGAAAGGATGGAGCTTTACACCCAGATTGACATGCAAATGTCGACTGACATGGCAAATCGAGGTGGCCACCAGACAAACACAGGAGGGGGACCATAAGAGTGTAAGACCTGGGAATTAGAAATTGTGGGGAGAGCTTCAGGCTTCCAAAGGCTATAAAACCACCGGGGTCTAAGCTAATTATACACAGATATCTA
This sequence comes from Pseudorca crassidens, assembly GCF_039906515.1. Taxonomy (NCBI): domain Eukaryota; kingdom Metazoa; phylum Chordata; class Mammalia; order Artiodactyla; family Delphinidae; genus Pseudorca; species Pseudorca crassidens. The sequence continues at coordinate 46,122,732 of NC_090309.1, forward strand.
AATGCTGAGACAATTCCAGGTGATATCTGGGTCATACAGCAAATGATTATTAGGAATCGCACACCAACACATATTAGGGAAATCAGTTTGTAAATTCTATCTTTTCTCATATTTCCACTCTTCCAAACATGAAGAACCCAATGATGATAATCGTATGATCTCTGAAATCAGACCTCGAGTCAAATCCTAGCTCTGCCCTTTCCTAGCTGTGAGATTAGATCTAGTCACTTAACTTTTCTGAGCCTGTTTCTTCATTCAACAAAAATAGGACAATACATCTTGCAATATCTGGCATATAACAAGTGCTCAATATATATGTGTTTACTGACTGACAGGTTTGCTGTGAAAGAATATGTGACATGAGTGCCAAGCACATGTGTGGCCAGGCCCTCAACAAATGTTAGCCTTGGCTTCTATGGTCATTCCATTTTGTGATTATTTGAAGTACCAACCAGGTTTGTAAAAAAGAAAGTGCTTCATATCAGGCATTTTACTTAAAATTTGCAATGGCCACTAACCGCGAGAATCTCTCGATTGGTGTTACATGCTATTATTTTTCAACTAATAAAGCAGGGAGCTGATAATTTAGTCATATATAATTATGGGAGCTGAACAATAGTCAAAAAGTACCCAACAATGAACGCTGAAATTTTAACTAGTTGGGTGTAATTGCATTATATCTGTATTTCTACATGGAGTTAAATTCATATTAATGGGACTCTAAAAGTAAAGATCTTATGGTAATTAAGGAGGAGACAGATGAAGTACTAATGAAGGTGGAAATTTCTGGTATTCCAATTACAAAATAAATGAGGTAATTCAGGCTTCAGATGTTCATTTAAAATTATATAGGAAATAATTTCAAGCATGTTTTACACGTTTCAATTAAATCAGTCTATTTACTCAAACTGCTATGTCAAACCATCAAATGTAATTGATATCATTATTAAAGTAGAAGGTAAGAAATCCATACTATTTAGTGAGATTTACAGTTAAATAAATACCTGTCATTTCTTAGAATAAATATCTGTCATTTAAAAAATCCGTAAGTATATCTGGGGAAAGCTCTAACACACCTCAATTATCTTAAAAAAAAACTTTGCAAAATGTATTAAGATTGATTTTAAAAGGAAAATAAAACATTGGCTCAACGTAAGTGCTTTGAAGTTTAAGCATTTTCAACAGACTTAAAATTCTTGGTTGAGAAAACAGACAACAAAAAGTACACTTAGTCAAAGGAGCACCAATCTGTTTTCAATCATCATTTTATTAATTATTCAGTGCAAGTTTAGAGAAATGATTTAATTAAGAAAGATTACACTTGGGTATTAATATGATAAAATATTCTGACATAATATTTCTAATCCCTGTGGTAATAACAGAAACAAAGAACTACTTGGCAATATAAAAAAAATAAGTTGAATAGAAAATTTGAATTCTAGAGTGCCACTGTTCTACATTCGGGGCTTCAAGTGAAATAGTATTAAATATCCATTTTAGGTATTGGAGACCCCTTAGGACCAGCTGCTTTGGTGAAAAATGCTATGAACTATCTTAACTACTGGATAGGAGGTACAGCATTTGATATTAATTTTAATGAACTAATCTGTGAATTAGTCTTTTAAACTCTAACATGTTACCATTTCTATTCTACTTTCCCTTATTATTCCTCCTTTCAGAAATCTCCGGAAGGGTGAGCTGTGACAAAGCGAGAGAGAGGCATGGACACATATACACTACCAAACGTAAGGTAGATAGCTAGTGGGAAGCAGCCGCATGGCACAGGGATATCGGCTTGGTGCTTTGTGACCGCCTGGAGGGGTGGGATAGGGAGGGTGGGAGGGAGGGAGACGCAAGAGGGAAGAGATATGGGAACATATGTATATGTATAACTGATTCACTTTGTTATAAAGCAGAAACTAACACACCACTGTAAAACAATTATACCCCAATAAAGATGTAAAAAAAAAAAAAAAAGAAATCTCCAATAGATCTGTTGATCTGAACAAATCTCAAATCCAAACTCTTCATGGTGGCATACATAATCCTCCATTACGTTGTCCCAACTTATTTTCGATTGCCCTATGATATGAGTGCATTATTGCTAAGCTGGTTTAGTAATTCAAAAACACACTTTAAACATGTAACTCCTCACTTGCAAAATAGGCATCCAGTACCTCTGTATAATATTTGACCCATCTTTTAAGGCTCTGTTCTACTCCCACCTCTTACATTGAAGATTTCCTAGTCAACTCCATTTTCCAGGGAGCTCTTCTACCTCTAACCTTTGAAAGCATTTATTGTCTGTGTATATGTAATTTATCATATAATTGTCTCGAATTGTTGAACCTGTCACATGTATCTTATCACCCCTTTGTAGATTATAGTGGTTTTACGTGTAAATTCCATATCCAAGATACATACCCATCCAAGATACATTCTCCTTTTCTTCCTTATGAAAAGAATACAAATTTTGCTTGTATGGCAATGTACCTATTTAAAAATACTCACCTTCCAAAATCCCCTGGCAGGTGGAAAAATGCCCATGTGACCCACATTCTGACTAAAATGAGCAGGAGTCTATTTGTAGAAACCTCCAGAAAAGTTACTGTTTTCCTGATAGAAAGGGACAGAAACATGAATATGATGCTTGGAGGTGGAAGAGCCTTACTATGACCACAAAGACAAGAGCTATAATGTAAGGACAGAAAAAATCTGGGGCATTGATGATATCATGACACCACTGTACCAGTCCTAGACTGTCTACCTCTAGCTTTCTTATTATTTGAGAAAAATAACTGTTTGGTTAAGCTACTCTAATTGGATTTCCATTACATACAGCCAAACAGCAATTCTAAGTGATATGTCTTAACACTATTTTTATAAATAAGATTTTAAATAATTATCAATTATTCAAAGCTTAGCATTGTGCTAGTATGCAGACTACAAAAATAAATACATATGAGCCTTGCTCTACAAAAGTTATCAATTGAAGAAAAGACATACAAAACATACGATTAATACAAGTTGGATGTGACTCATTTAATAAATATTTACTGACTGCATGTATAGCTATGCAACATAGCAGCAGAGGGACCCTTCAGGACAGAAAGGTAAATCAGTCAAGGATTATTTCCTCAAAGAGCTTACAATGGATATGTACTATAATATTTACAATATCAATTGTAAAATATATCAATACAATAGACATAGATATGTTCATTAAAAGCTATAAGGAAATGTGCAGGACTAAGCACTATAAAAAGGAAGCACAAATTAAATCCTAGTTTCAAGGAAGACAAAACGACTTTTTTTAAAATAAATTTATTTATTTATATTTATTTTTGGCTGCACTGGCTCTTCGTTGCTGCGTGTGAGCTTTCTCTAGTTGTGGCGAGTGGGGGCAACTCTTAGTTGCGGCGTGCAGTCTTCCCATTGCAGTGGCTCCTCTTGTGGAGCATAGGCTCTAGGTGTGCAGGCTTCAGTAGTTGTGGAGCGCAGGCTCAGTAGTTGTGGCGCATGGGCTTAGTTGCTCCATGGCACGTGGGATCTTCCCGGACCAGGTCTCGAACCTGTGTCCCCTGCATTGGCAGGTGTATTCTTAACCACGGTACCACCAGAGAAGCCCAAAACTACTTTTAATTTATGAGATCAAGAAAGGGTTATTTCATACAGAAGGTACACTTGTGAAGACCTTGAAGAATGGGTAAGATGTAGGCTCATGGAAATGGAGGTGGGGTGAAGGAATATTTGAGTTTTAGGGCACAAGGAAGAGAGAAAAATCAAAAAAGTTATAACAAGGTTTTGGGCTAAGATCGTGGTGACAATATTAATAGAAATAATGAAAATAGAAGAAAGTACATATTTTGGAGGGTAGTAAAGGGTTGGATTTGGGACCACACTTATGTTAATAACAAAATCAACATATGGAAAACAAGCTTTGCTTCAACCCTCATCTCACTCCACCTATCATTCAATCCTCTACTCTCTTTCACATCTGCTAAAGGCTTGTGTTTGGCAATTATCTATTATACATGATAATCTCACTTTTACCCCAACATCTTTACTCTAAGCTGGCTTTAACAAGTTAAAAACCCATCTGAAATAAACACTCAACATAATTAACAATGAAAACCTAGAGTTGTGCTGTCCAGTACAGTAGCCTCTATTGGCCCTACTAAAGCCTGCTGGCTGTTTATATTTAAATTTATTAAAATTATATTAAATTAAAATACAGTTTTTCAATATCATTAGCAACATTTTAAGTGCTCAATGGCCACATGTATTGATCAATTGGAGAATTATCACAGAGTTACAGAAAGTTCTATTGGATAGTGATAACCTGGAGCCTTCCTTTGAAGTCAGGAAAAAGTCAAGAAAGCACTGCTATCATCAAAATTTTCAACACTTTTCTAGAGTAGGTTTGAACCTATGCAATGGTTCAAGAAAGGAAAATAAGATCTAAATAATGGAAAACCCAGGAAAATAAAATAAAAATCTAGTAGAATAAATAATTTTAAAAATAAGCTAAAACAAATGTAATCAATTCATATATATCTGCACTAGCAATAATCAGAAAATAAGAGAAAAAGCTCTTACTCACAATTGCAACAAAGGATAAAGTATTTTGAAATCATCTTAACAAAAATGTGCTAAAGCTATATGAATAAAATTAAAAATATAATTAGGAAGTAAAAATAATAAGATAAATAGATATATTTTATGTTTTGCCAGATTTATTGAGAAATAATTGACATACAACATTGTGTAAGTTTAAGGTATACAACATGATGATTTGGTATATGTATATATTGTGCAATGATTACCACAATAAAGTTAGTTAACACATCCATCACCTCATATTGTTACCATTTTGTGTGTGTGGTAAGAACATTTAAGATTACTCTCTCAGCAACGTTCAATTATAAAATACAGTACTGTTAACTACAGACAACATACTATATATTATTTGATGAGAAGATATTATAAATATGTCAATCTCCCCAAATTAATCTTTACATTTAACATAATTTTAATAAAAAATTCAAGTTGCAAAAAATGTTTGCAACTTGACAGATTATTCTCATATTTATCTGGAAGATGACCAGCTGTTACACTAGCCAAAAAACTTTAAGAGGTTTTGCTCAAGCAGACATCAACTGACACATACTAAAGACACTCAAAAATTAAAATAGACCAGAGGGCAGACAGCAGAAGCAAGAAGAAATATAATCCTTCAGCCTGTGGAATAAAACCCACATTCATAGAAAGATAGACAAGATGAAAAGGCAGAGGGCTATATACTGGATGAAGGAACAAGATAAAACCCCAGAAAAACAACTAAATGAAGTGGAGATAGGCAACCTTCCAGAAATAGAATTCAGAATAATGATAAGATGATCCAGGACCTCGGAAAAGGAATGGAGGCAAAGATCGAGAAGATGCAAGAAATGTTTAACAAAGACTTAGAATAATTAAATAACAAACAAACAGAGATGAACAATACAATAACTGAAATGAAAAATGCACTAGAAGGAATCAATACCAGAATAACTGAGGCAGAAGAACGAATAAGTGACCTGGAAGACAGAATGGTGGAATTCACTGCTGTGGAACAGACTAAAGAAAAAAGAATGAAAAGAAATGAAGACAGCCTAAGAGACCTCTGGGACAACATTAAATGCAACAACATTCCCATTATAGGGGTCCCAGAAGGAGAAGAGAGAGAGAAAGTCGAAAAATTTCCTAACATGGGAAAGGAAATAGCCACCCAAGTCCAGGAAGCACAGAGAGTCCCATACAGGATAAACCCAAGGAGAAACACGCTGAGACATATAGTAATCAAATTGGCAAAAATTAAAGACAAGGAAAAATTATTGAAAACAGCAAGGGGAAAATGACAAATAACATACAAGGGAACTCCCATAAGGTTAACAGCTGATTTCTCAGCAGAAACTCTACAAGCCAGAAGGGAGTAGCATGATATACTTAAAGTAATGAAAGGGAAGAAACTACAACCAAGATTACTCTACCTGGCAAGGATCTCATTCAGATTAGATGGAGAAATTAAAAGCTTTACAGACAAGCAAAAGCTAAGAGAATTCAGCACCACCAAACCAGCTCTACAACAAATGCTAAAGGAACTTCTCTAAGTGGGAAACACAAGAGAAGAAATGGACCTACAAAAACAAACCCAAAACAATTAAGAAAATGGTCAGAGGAACATTCATATCAATAATTACCTTAAACGTGAATGGATTAAATGCTCCAACCAAAAGACACAGACTTGCTGAATGGATACAAAAACAAGACCCATATATATGCTGTCTACAAGAGACCCACTTCAGACCTAGGGACACATACAGACTGAAAGTGAGGGCATGGAAAAAGATATTCCATGCAAATGGAAATCAAAAGAAAGCTGGAGTAGCTATACTCATATCAGATAAAATAAACTTTAAAATAAAGAATGTTACAAGAGACAAGGAAGGACACTGCATAATGAACAAGGGATCAATCCAAGAAGAAGATATAACAATTATAAATATATATGCACCCAACATAGGAGAACCTCAATGCATAAGGCAATTGCTAACGGCTAAAAAAGAGGAAATCGACAGTAACACAATAATAGTTGGGGACTTTAACACCTCACTTACATGAATGGACAGATCATCCAAAATGAAAATAATTAAGGAAACAGAAGCTTTAAATTACACAATAGACCAGATAGATTTAATTGATATTTATAGGACATTCCATCCAAAAAGAGCAGATTACACTTTCTTCTCAAGTCCACACGGAACATTCTCCAGGATAGATCACATCTTGGGTCACAAATCAAGCCTCAGTAAATTTAAGAAAATTGAAATCATATCAAGCATCTTTTCTGACCACAACGCTACAAGATTAGAAGTGAATTACAGGGAAAAAAACGTAAAAAACACAAACACATGGAGGCTAAACAATACATTACTAAATAACCAAGAGATCACTGAAGAAATCAAAGAGGAATTCAAAAAATACCTAGACACAAATGACAATGCAAACACGACGATCCAAAACCTATGGGATGCAGCAAAAGCAGTTCTAAGAGGGAAGTTTATAGCTATATGAGCCTACCTCAAGAAACCAGAAAAATCTCAAATAAACAATCTAACCTTACACCTAAAGGGACTAGAGAAAGAAGAACAAACAAAACCCAAAGTTAGCAGAAGGAAAGAAGTCATAAAGATCAGAGCAGAAATAAATGAAATAGAAACAAAGAAAACAATAGCAAATATCAATAAAACTGAAAGCTGTTTCTTTGAGAAGATAAACAAAATTGATAAACCATTAGCCAGAATCATCAAGAGGGAGAGGACTCAAATAAAATTAGAAATGAAAAAGGAGAAGTTACAACAGACACCGCAGAAATACAAAGCATCCTAAGAGACTACTACAAGCATCTCTATGCCAATGAAATGGACAACCTGGAAGAAATGGACAGATTCTTAGAAAGGTGTAACCTTCCAAGACTGAACCAGGAAGAAATAGAAAATATGAACAGACCAATCACAAGTAATGAAATTGAAACTGTGATTAAAAATCTTCCAACAAACAGAAGTCCAGGACCAGATGGCTTCACAGGTGTATTCTATCAAATATTTAGAGAAGAGCTAACACCCATCCTTTTTAAACTCTTCCAAAAACGTGCAGAGGAAGGAACACTCCCAAACTCATTCCATGATGCCACCATCACCCTGATACTAAAACCAGACAAAGATACTACAAAAAAAGAAAATTACAGACCAATATCATTGATGAATATAGATGCAAAAATCCTCAACAAAATACTAGCAAACAGAATGCAACAACACATTAAAAGGATCATACACCATGATCAAGTGGGATTTATCCCAGGGATGCAAGGATTCTTCAATATATGCAAATCATTCAATGTGATACATCATATTAACAAATTGAAGAAGAAAAACCAAATGATCATCTCAACAGATGCAAAAAAAGCTTTTGACAAAATTCAACACCCATTTATGACAAAAACTCTCCAGAAAGTGGGCATAGAGGGAACCTACCTCAACATAATAGGCCAAATATGACAAATCCACAGCAAACATCATTCTCAATGGTGAAAAACTGAAAGCATTTCCTCTAAGATCAGGAATGAGACAAGGATGTCCACTCTCACCACTATTATTCAACATAGTTTTGGAAGTCATAGCCACAGCAATCAGAGAAGGAAACGAAATACAAATTGGAAAAGAAGTAAAACTGTCACTGTTTGCAGATGCCTTGATACTATATATAGAGAATCCTAAAAATGCCACCAGAAAACTACTAGAGCTAATCAATGAATTTGGTAAAGTTGCAGGATACAAAATTAATGCACAGAAATCTCTTGCATTCCTATACACTAATGATGAAAAATCTGAAAGAGAAATTATGGATACACTCCCATTTACCATTGCAACAAAAAGAATAAAATACCTAGGAATAAACCTACCTAGGGAGAGAAAAGACCTGTATGCAGAAAACTATCAGACACTGATGAAAGAAATCAAAGGTAACACAAACAGATGGAGAGATATACCATGTTCTTGGATTGGAAGAATCAATACTGTGAAAATGACTATACTACCCAAAGCAATCTACAGATTCAGGGCAATCCCTATCAAATTACCAATGGCATTTTTTACAGAACTAGAACAAATTCTTAAAATTTGTATGGAGACACAAAAGACCCCGAATAGCCAAAGCAGTCTTGAGGGAAAAATACAGAGATGGAGGAATCAGACTCCCTGACTTCAGACTATACTACAAAGCTACAGTCATCAAGAAAATATGGTACTGGCACAAAAACAGAAACATAGATCTATGGAACAAGACAGAAAGCCCAGAGATAAACCCACACACCTATGGTCAACTAACCTATGACAAAGGGGGCAAGGATGTACAATGGAGAAAAGACAGTCTCTTCAATAAGTGGGGCTGGGAAAACTGGACAGCTACACGTAAAAGAATGCAATTAGAACACTCCCTAATACCATATGCAAAAATAAACTCAAAGTCGATTAGAAGCCTTAATGTAAGACCAGTAAAACTCTTCAAGGAAAACATGGGAGGAACACTCTTTGACATAAATCACAGCAAGATCTTTTTTGATCCACCTCCTAGAGTAATGGAAATAAAAACAAAAATTAACAAATGGGACCTAATGAAACTTCAAAGCTTTTGCACAGCAAAGGAAACCATAAGCAAGACGAAAAGACAACCCTCAGAATGGGAGAAAATATTTGCAAACGAATCCACGGACAAAGGATTAATCTCCAAAATATATAAACAGCTCATGCAGCTCAATATTAAGAAAACAAACAACCCAATCAAAAAATGGGCAGAAGACCTAAATAGACATTTCTCCAAAAAAGACATACAGATGGCCAAGAAGCACATGAAAAGTTGCTCAACATCACTAATTATTAGAGAAATGCCAATCAAAACTACAATGAGGTATCACCTCACACCAGTTAGAATGGATACCATCAGAAAATCTACAAGCAACAAATGCTGGAGAGGGTGTGGAGAAAAGGGAACCCTCTTGCACTGTTGGTGGGAACATAAAGTGATACAGCCACTATGGAGAACAGTATGGAGGGTCCTTAAAATACTAAAAATAGAATTACCATATGATCCAGTAATCCCACTACTGGGCATATACCCAGAGAAAACCATAATTCAAAAAGACACATGCACCCCAAAGTTCATTGCAGCACTATTTACAATAGCCAGGTCATGGAAGCAACCTAAATGCCCATTGACAGACAAACGGATAAAGAAGATGTGGTACATATATACAATGGAATATTACTCAGCCATAAAAAGGAACGAAATTGAGTCATTTGTTGAGACATGGATGGATCTAGAGACTGTCATACAGAGTGAAGTAAGTCAGAAAGAGAAAAACAAATATCGTATATTAACACATGTATGTGGAACCTAGAAAAATGGTACAGATGAACTGGTTTGCAGGGCAGAAGTTGAGACACAGATGTAGAGAACAAACGTATGGACACCAAGGGGGAAAACTGCTGTGGGGTGGGGATGGTGGTGTGCTGAATTGGGCAATTGGGATTGACATGTATACACTGATGTGTGTAAAATTGATGACTAATAAGAACCTGCAGTATAAACAAACAAACAAACAATAAAAACAACTAATACTAAACTTTCTTTGGGTTATTTGTATGGAAATATGTTAATATAAATGTTTCTGACATTACATGAAATTTCTAAAAATCTTATATGTTCTGGTATAATGTTATAAGTCATAATTCTAGTTATTACTTAAAAATGTATATCTCAGAAATAACTAAATTTCCTTGTCAATTGCATTATTATGAACTTTCATCAAATCTTTAACTGTGGTCATTTTTAAGTCTTTTGTCATTTACAGACAGTTCTGGGTGTACTCTGATGCTTTTGCAAAAATGTTCCTATAAAAGGGTTTCATCTTCAAGGAATTCATGGAAAAGACTCTGACAAGTACAGGTTTCTGGTAACTGACTATACTGCTGAACTGAATGAATAAGCATTTTCAGAAGTCTAATGGAAAACTGATGAATTCATAAAATGCTAATAAAAGATCAAGATGAAAAAAATAATTAATTACATGGGACTGAGTGAACTGATGAGGATGATTATAATTTTTGTGACTTTCTGTTTGAATTAAAAAAAACATCCCACAAGGACTCAGAGGCAAAAAATATACAAATCAATTTTCACTGCAAAGTAAAGGAGCTGTTACAGTGGAGGATTACTGGACTGAATGTCAATATTATGACATAGTATGAGTGTGTTTTGTGTTTGGTAATTGCAGTCATTGTTGCTTTTGTTATGGTCATCCATTTACAATGCTTGGTGTCAGTTTATTTATCTCTTGTAAAAATAAAATACAGTGTGTGTGTGTGTGTGTGTGTGTGTGTGTGTGGAAAAAAAATAGGATTTAAAAAAATAATTAAAATAGTATGGATCTTGCACAGGAATGGAAATTGATCAATGAAACAAAACTTTAAAGCCTAGGAACAGATCCATTGTTTAAATTAGCAGAGGGATAGATTATTTAAGCATTTTAGAAAAAAAATAAAGTAGATTCCTGTCCCGTAATATGTAAGATAAATTTTACATTGGTTGAAGTTTTTAGTTTTAAAATAGAAAACACCAAAGTACTAGAAGAACACAGAGCTGAATAATTTTAAAATATTTGTATTGGTAAGGAATTCCTAAGCATGATCCCAAAAGCAGAAACCATAATGAGACTGACAGATTGGATTCATAAAGATGTAAGAATTATGTATGGCACAAACTCTGCCATAAACAATTATCAAGGAATTTTTTAATGGCCTAATTTTTAATCATCATGAACTTTGCTAAATATATTTATTTTATACATCAAAAAAATGGCATGTCATATAGCCAAAAGTAATGATCATGGGGATATATATATTTACTGACATGGAAAGATATTTGCAAAAAAAATTATACCTAAGTATGTATGGTGTGCTTCCTTTTTATAAAAAATTATGTACCTAGTCATAAATTTACATATTTTATTATGTAATTGAAAGTCTGGAAGAATATATAACAAAATCTTAATAGCAGTTATCTCTAGATGGTATTATAATGGGTATTCTTTTTATTTGATCTGTATCTTCTAATTTTTCTAAAAGTAAATCTATAATAAATAAATTTACGTTTAGAAAAAGTTTTAAAAAAAGGATATATTTTAAAATTCTTGTGGTGAAAATAGCCAAGACATTAAAAAAAAAAAAAAGGTAGCTTTGAGACTTCCCTGGCCATCCAGTGGTTGAGACTTTACCTTCTAATGCAGGGGGTGTGGGTTCGATCCCTGACCAGGGAGCTAACATCCCACATGCCTCACAGCCAAAAAAACAAAACAGAAGCAATATTGTAACAAATTCAAGAAAGACTTTAAAAATGATCCACATCAAAAAAAAAAAGGTAGCTTCTATTAAAATGTGGTTATTTCTAGGTGGTAGGATTATAGGTGACAAATTTTCTTCTGTACATAAAGTTTTTTAATATTTTTGTACAGGAATATATTTAGTCTTTTAGTCAAAACAAAATGAACTTGATTTATCAAATGCATCTGGCTACTGTGCAGCTACAAACTACACAACTACTTTTTTTTTTTTTTTTTTTTTTGCGCTACGCGGGCCTCTCCCCGCCGCGGCCTCTCCCGCCGCGGAGCACAGGCTCCGGACGCACAGGCCCAGCGGCCATGGCTCACGGGCCCAGCCGCTCCGCGGCACGTGGATTCCTCCCAGACCCGGGCACGAACCCGTGTCCCCTGCATCGGCAGGCGGACTCTCAATCACTGCGCCACCAGGGAAGCCCCACAACTACTTTTTAAAAGGAAATCTGCTAACCCAATTGGTGAATTGACTAATGAAGAATGCAGTTGCGGTCCTCATTTTCATACTTATCACCAAGGTCATATAAAATAAGCTGTGTGTGCAGTGTCAGAAATAAAGCCATTTTCTTTGTACTCTTCTTGTGTTTTCACTCCTATTTTGATTCTGGGAGTAGGGAAGTAGAGAGTAAAGGCCTACATGACAGGCCACTATTAGCATGATCATAACTGGGTTATTCCAGCCCCAGTAAAGCACAGAGAAATGCATTCAGTCAGCAGTTCAGGGAAAAGGAGATAACATCTAAGGCTCCAGGATGACAGATGAACTCAAACTAAAATTAAAAAGCGAAACAAAGTAGAAATTCTATGTGCAGTTTGATATGTAATCTATGGCAACTGTTTCCTGTAATGTGAAAGGCAATCCATCCACTATGGTTATCCAAAGATCATGCTCACCCTAAGTGTCATTAGCCAGAGAAATTAACAAATTTTCCAAAAGGTTCCTGCATCTCCAAAAATAAGTAAAAGCTCAGGCAGTATGAAAATCAGTTAAGACAAAGCCTCCAGCTTCAAATGGAAAAACAATCTAAAATGTGCCCTGCTAAAAATCTAATACAGCCACACCATCACCCCTACCACTACACCAAATTCATTCATTTCCTTTGTTTATTCCTTCATTCACCTACAATGAGTACCTACTATGTGCCAAGCGCTAAAGCAGGCAGTAGGTGGAGCTTACAATCATCCCCTTATCAAATGTAAACACGTTATGCCCCTGATTAAAATCCTGCCAGATATAAATTAGCTAAAAATAAATGAGAGAAAAAAAAGGAATAAAGCAGAATTCCTGGCATCATGAGAGATACAGGTTTGCTCTGAGTAAATTTTCAAGCTCTGATTATCCTACCTTTCTGATCAAGTAGAGATGGAAATAATGAGTTTTAAAGTTGAGAAGAAAGAGAGCACTGTAATACAATACATAGAGAAATGGTAGATGTCATTTAGATATCTGAAACCCAGAAAGGGTAGGGAAAAAAGCTGGTGAGACTAGAGTTAAATTTATTCTTTAGTAAGTAAATCAATTATAATATTTAGGAATTAAATATAACCAGTAATACCTGAAAATTGAACATCATAGTCCTCAAAGTAAAATAAAAATTCTACACTCAAACATAGAAATAACAAAACTGCCCATAGCCAGGTCTGGTTATAGAAGACATCAAAGCTGTTCTTCATAGTCTTTCACCCCAGCGAAGTAGATCAGGATGCTCATAGCCTCCACAGAACAAGGGCTAACAGTAGTTAGGTTTGTCTCAAAACCTAGGACATACCTAAATTCTTTGTATTTCACGTCAGGTCCTGGACATCAGATTTAAATATCATTGTAATACTATACTTTAATATGGATCTAGAATAGAGAAACTATTTACCAACTTACTTAAACAGATAGAAATCAGGATGTGAAAGTCTTTTTTTTCACCATCAGGAACTGCTGAGTACTCTATAGCAGTATTTCTCAAGCTCACATCTATGAATATATTATTAAAGGTCTTCAAATTCTTGGCGATGTTTTAAAAAACATTTGTTTTAATTTTTACGACCATCTTTTTTTTTAACATCTTTATTGGAGTATAATTGCTCTGCAATGGTGTGTTAGTTTCTGATTTATAACAAAGTGAATCAGCTATATATATACATATATCCCCATATGTCCTCCCTCTTGCATCTCCCTCCCTCCCACCCTCCCTATCCCACCCCTCTAGGTGACGACCATCTTTTAAAAAGAAATTTAAAGATAGTATGCATCTTTTGGATGACCCCGTGCAACTGTGTATTGCTGTAAGATTTTTATGCAGTAGTTTGTATGTGCAACTGAGTTCATTGATTAACATTAGGGATAGCTGACTGGAAGGCTCTATATAAACAAAGTGGTGGGAGAGCCCAATATCATCTTTGACTGTGCCAGCTCATATCAATTTATTGGAAATAAGTATGGTCTAAATTTTCCAAAAAGAGTTTTTCTATCCCTGATCCTAGCAATAGTTGCACTGGATACCTATTTAATGAAGACATCAATTAGGCTAACTTTTTCTCCAAGTATCAGTAATAAAGCTTTACAGAGTTGCCAAGTGATATGTCTTTAATGTGCTGTTTCAAGACTATTCACTGAGGTTTGATTTGCCCAAGTTCCAATCAGAGACGTAAAGTTATTAATATTGTTTGAATAACATACTTATGTAAACAGGCATTGGCTGAGTAAGTATTATCAAAATCCAAACACAGAAAACAGATGAACCACAACACTAGACTTGGAGTGACATCTTTCTGCTATAATTCTCCAAATCAATGCTATTTCAGCAAATCAGTGTCACCCATCCCATTAAATCCATGTTGATTTAAATTGAATTGTAATGTTCATTTGAATTATAATGATTTTGTAGTCTTATTTAATTTGTACATTTGTCTTGGTTTTATTTAGAATAAGTTATAAGCATAAAATATGTAGTTTTATGTTTGTGAATACTAATTAACATAAGTAATTAGTAAAACGAGTAATTTAAGTAATATTATAATAACAATTTCAGTCAGTACTGGAAGTTCACAGGGATTCTATTTTATTTTATTTTTCTTCAAGAGGGTGGGATACATCTCTCAACTTGAGGAACTCTGCTTCATCATGTATATTAATTTTATCTAGGATTTAAGAGAAAGAGGGCATAGCACCATGTTTCTCTACAGCAGCTTAGATTTTACTTTTTTTATTTCAAAGTAAGCTGCTCTGCATTGTTGCTTCTGCTTTGTTCCCCAACTTCAAAGCTCAAAGTGGCAGGCCATCTGGAGATGGCCAGAAATGGACACCCTCAGGAAAAGTCTCTATACTATAACAGTCACTATACTGAATATAATTGCTTTCATTTTTGTCTAAACTGTCAGTTTCTGTAGAGACAGGATGGCGTCAAAGCCTGTCACAACTGGGAGGCTTAATAAACGTTTGCCAAATGAAGGTCATTTTCTCAACTCTGCTTACTCCAGTCTGGTTCAAACAAAGTGCTTCAGAACAATGTCTTGATATAGTTATTTTAACTGTATAAGAAATACTCTACAAGAAGTGTATAGTTGTTGATGGATCAAATAGTCACAATCTACTAGCAATTATCAATAACCTTGGAGACTGACCTCTGTAGGAGGCTCTCTGGATGATAAGAAACAATTCTAAAATGACACGAACAGTACATTCAAATATTCCAGAGAAAATGAAAACATGAGTACCTTTCACCTCCTTTCCATAAAAATCATTAACTATGAAATAATGAATACCCCAAAGAAGTCAAAAAGCCAATATGGAATGAAAATAAGCAGTATATTCAAAAGTAGTATTTAAAATGCATCATTTAAATATATTTTCTCAAATCTACTAGTTCATAAAAATGAAAAGATCCCCTATGTCCCCCACAAAACATATATTTTAAGAAAACAGATTTTTTAAAAATTTCTGGGTGGTACTAACCTGGAAGCCAACAAACATTCCTAGCTTCATTCTTAAGAACTTATGAAATACATCTGCAAAAATAAACAGCTTAAAAAAGCTGAGCTTGCCAAAAAAATTAATAAATAAAACCCAAAACTTGTTTTTGTAATTTCCTCAATATTTTTCTTTAATAATGGAGAAATCAAAGTAAAAGCTAATCACATACACAGTCACACAATAGGGTGTAAGGACACAATCTGACAAATGACTAATTCTATAAAATTTGATTTATGACACGGAATATTGCTCAATACTATATGAAAGTCACATTTTTTCTTTTTACTGTTCTCTGTAACTGGGACCTATAGCAAGCCCTGAAAAAAACAAAAAACAAAACAAAACCTCTCCTTTCCCTCTGAAGTCTAAACATAAATTCTTATCAGCAGGCTATCTAATGAGTTAAGTCAATCACTAAGCCACTATTTCAATTTGTGCTTCTGCAGCAAAGAAGGCTTTGGAGCTAAGAAAATCATTTCTGTTGTATCCTGCTATTCTGGACAAAAACTAATCTCCTGCCCAACCCTGGGGGGGTCACATGATGCCAAACTAATGGAAAGTCATCTAGAGATTAAACTCCAACAATTAAAAAGACACACACACACACACACACACACTACACTTTCATTCAACATTATAGGATTTTAAAAGTACCTTGTAGTAACCTTAGGAAAAACAATATAGATGAAGACTGTCACATAAGTTGAAAATAAGAAGTCCAAGATTAAGGCCAGTATATTATTAACATCAGGATCAGAACTGAAAGAGAAAAAGAGAGAAGAGAGGAAGGAGACAGATGGACAGAGGGAGAAACCACTTTAGGACTGCAGGGGAAAAAATAACTAAAAATATTTTTTATGTGAATTGAACTACAGTAGACAAAAACTTAGAGTCAAAAAAAAAACTAGAGGGTGAATGCAACTAGAAGACCTCCAACTGAATTATGCAAGGTCAAAGAAAAAGTAAGCTTGACATCTCCCTGTGCTGGAAGCTTACACAAACCAAATGAGGAACGTAGCCCAGAAGATACATTTTATGGGTATGTGTGAGGTCCTGGAACATTCTGTGTGGTAACAATTTTAGGATTTCAGAAATTCCACAGGATAGCAAGTTCATTAATCTTCTCCCTCTAATCCACACTTTGGCCACTATTCTAATTATGTGTTCAAAAATGCCCAATATTGAATGTACGCAAAGAACTTGAAAGTTAAGTTTCAGAGGGAAAACTGGAGCAATACCATTATAGATTACCAAAAAAAATATTATGGAAAAAGTCCAAACTGATAAGAAGGATGGTTTATAATCAACAAGGACCTACTACATAGCACAGGGAACTCTATTCAATATTATGTAATAACCTATATGGGAAAAAAATCTAAAAAAGAATGCATATATATATGTGCATAACTGAATCACTTTGCTGTACACCTGAAACTAATACAATATTGTAAATCAACTATACTCTAATATAAAATAAAAATTAAATTAAAAAAAAGGACAGTTTATGGTTTATGTTCCACCCACTCAACTCTGGAGTACTAAAGTGTACATCTGCATCTTTATTACTGCAGAGTTGTACTAAATATTGACTCCAAGCTACCCCAGAAAATCTAGCTACCATTATCTTTAATCGTGATTCATACCTGCACTGACAAAAATGTATGCAAGATGCCAGTGATGATTAATTTTATGTGTCAACATGGCTAGACTACGGTGCTCAGTTGTTTGGTTAAACACTAGATTAAATGTTGCTGTGAAGTTATTTTTTAGATTTGATTAACATTTATAATCAGTTGACTTTAAGTAAAGCAGATTATCCTCCATAATGTGGGTGAGCCTCATCTGATTAGTTAAAGGCCTTAAAAGAAAAGACTAAAGTTTCCGAGAGAAGGAATTCTGTCTCCAGCCTGTAACTTAGATATTTCCAGTCAGCCAGCCTGCCCTACACATTTCAGATTTGCCAGCACCCACAATAATAAAACTCTTTCTCTCTTTCCATATCCATATATACATATGGATATCAATATATGGTGTGTGTATGTGTATTGTGTGCATATATATATATTAATATACTATATACACATACTATTGATTCTGCTTCTCTGAAGAACGCTGCCCAAAGAATGCCCAAAACCATAAGAGTAAGTTTACTGCATTTATCCTAACATTATGCAAATTTTATAACTTGAGGAAAACATTGGCTATCATAAAATATACAAGGTTTTCAAATAACCTGAGTTAACGTGGAGAAAGCCTACGAATGTTCCCCCTATGGTTTATAGCTTTTATTACACATATTAAGAGTTTAAAACAGATTGCACCCCCTACCGGGGAACATTTAGTTTGCATTTCCAAATTATATTTTGGAGTAAGTGAATTTCACGTACTCTATAATTATGGAAAAGATCACAAAAAGCACTCAATGGATTGGTACACCTGTTTCAGGAAACAAAGAGACACCAATATCGTGGAGAATTTATATAACACTAATAGGCACCTGATATAAATAAAGGATGTCATTTGTGAAAACTACAAGTCTTAGGTCTGTCAAAGCACGGAGGATAAATTATCCTGTTTTCAAAGTGCCTTTTAGTAGATTAGTTTTGAATCAAAAACAATAGAGATAGAATTTACTAATTATACCTTTAGGAAAGTGACAGACAACCTAATTAAATGAAAACATATAATAACATGTTTGGGATATAAACATTTTAGAAACATCACAAGACTTGAAAAAAAAAACTTTTTCAGTGAATAGGAAAAGAATTCAAAGTCATTCTCTAAGCATAGCCAGCAATGACAATAAATAACAGATCTAAATTGCAGTTCATGACATGTGCCTCTAATTCACAATGTTATCCATCATAAATATTTAAGAAAAATATTTGCAAGCAAATAAGTTACAATGACATC
This sequence comes from Pseudorca crassidens, assembly GCF_039906515.1. NCBI lineage: Eukaryota > Metazoa > Chordata > Mammalia > Artiodactyla > Delphinidae > Pseudorca > Pseudorca crassidens. The sequence continues at coordinate 46,141,598 of NC_090309.1, forward strand.
TTGAGCCCAAGGTCCCAAACTTAAAAGCCAAATACCTTCAAGGAGAGGGAACTTAACAAAAATCTGGGAAGTATAAAGAAGTAAATTAGAACAGTAAATACATGAATTAGTAAAAGAGAATATAACCATAAATATCTAGAAAATATACTCGAAAAGGGAATTTCTGTTTGATTAGCACATTACTCATAATTACTGATACATATTTAACCCTAAAGAAAAGACTGTATCACGTGAAAGATGCAAAATTAGCTGCAGAGGAGTATCCCTGACCCAATTACGTGAGATACTTTAGTAAATCTGTACAGATAAAAGGCTCTAAGAAGAGAGTTAAACTTCAGGAACTGAAGGAGAATTTCAGAAAAGGGATTTAGGAAAGGAATGGAATTGTTTGGAAGAGATTACTAAAGGAGATAGCTGGTGAGGTAAGTCTAAGTCACTACAGAAAGGATGTTGAAGAGATGGATCTCCACCATCTCCCGAGCCCTGTGTGAAGACGAAAGCATCTCACAGCCACAGTGGTGTGACTGCTGCCTGGTCTGGGAAGAGAAATCAACTCAAGCCACCTCAAGAAAGGGGTGGAGCGTGGGTGTATGGTAGGAGTGGGTAGGAAGAGGAGATACATAACTGGTATCATAAGAGGATACACAAAGGTTTTGTGAGAAACCAAGGACAATAAAAAACAGCAGGCCTCCCTGTCAAGAACAGGTTTCTGATCCTCACATGGCCTGTCTTCTTCTCACTGGGTGTTACCTCTTCAACGCTGACTAGTTTCCTCTGGTTCTTCATCTTGCCTTTGACTAAAATAGCCTCTCTACACCCAGATGCTGTCTCACAGTTTTTGAGCTCAGCTCCTGCAGGTTATTGGCAATATCCACTATGGCCCGACAGACTTCACCCACTACCACCTCTACAGGTGTTTGGGAGAACACACTCCCCTGACCTAAGAAAGCAAAGAAACTTCATAGACATCTAACGGACTATGCAGCAGTTCAAACTAGGAAAACCTGAATGGACAGAACAGTCACCTTCTACAAATGCTAAGTAAATGGAAGAAACAATAACAAGGTAATAAGAATGTTTCAGAGAATGTTACACATAGAGAATAACCACAAAAATTTTGGTGAGGAGGAGCTAAAAGAAACATGAAACCTGGGGTTAAAATTCCAGAAGAGGGAAAAAAAATGGAAACCAAATTAAAAATTTTTTTTAATGGAATTAAATTAAAAAAATGGAAACCAAACCAATTTCCAAAACTGGAAAATGAAATAAAGGAACTATCATATCATAAAGCAAAAATTACAAACAAATGTAAATTATTGGTAAAAATATGAGGCATGTAAGACAGATCCAGAAAGTCTAATATGCAAATACTAGGACATTCAGAAAAAGAGAAAAGAAGCAATGATCACATAGGAAAATTTCTGTGCTGAAGAAATTATTGAATTTTCAGATTGAAGGAGTTCACCAAATGCCAGGCAGTTATAATGGGTGGGTGGGGGGGAGGGGGGAACACACAATTGACAAATTATGATGAAGTTTTTGAACTTTGAGAGTAAAAATCAAGTCATAGAGAGCAAGAAAAGAGTACTTACAAAGGTAAAATAAACAGACTGCCACTGAATCTTTCTTATACCACATCGGAACCTGAAAGATGTATACAGACTTTAAAGAAAACAGAACTGTATTCCAAGAACCTTATGTCCAGGCAAGATATAATCCATAACTGAAATGAAAATTTTCAGACTTATAATGACTTGTAAAACAAATCATTCTTTTACCCTTTTATGAAGAAAAAAGTATTGGAAGAATACTCTATGTTCAACATATAAAAAAATTAATACATATTAATAGAAAGAAGGAAAAGCCAACCATCTGACCAGTTCAACAGATGCAAAGAAAACATTTGACAAAATATTGCACCCTTTCATGACTAAAAACCACTCAACAAACTAGGAATAAAAAGGAACTTTCTCAACCTTATGAAAGACATTTACAAGAAACCCACAGCCAACATTATACTTAATGGTGAAAGACTTCCCCCTAAGATCAGGAACAAGACAAGATGTCTGCCCTCACTACTTCTATTCAACCTTGTACTGGAGGGTCTAGCCAGGGCAATTATGCACGAAATAGAAATAAAAGGCACCCAGATTGGAAAGGAAGAAGTAAAACTATCTCTGTTTGCAGATGACATGATCCTGTATATAGACAATAAGAAATCCACTAAAAAACTATCAGAACAAATAAATGGGTTCAGCAAGGTTGCAGGATGTAAGATCAAATCCAAAAATCAACTGTATTTCTATATACTTGGCAATGAAAGAATCTGAAAACAAAATTAAGAAGACAATTCTATTAACAACAGAATCAAAAGGAATAAAATACTTCGGAATAAATTTAACAAAAGAAGTGCAAAACTACAAAACATTGTTGAAAGAAATTAAAGAAGACCTAACTAAATCAATGAAAAGAAATCCCATGTTTATGAATTCCAAGACAATATTGTTAAGATGTCAATACTCTCAAATTGATATACAGTTTCAGTGAAATCCCTATTAAAATTCCAACTTTCTTTTTTGCAGAAATGGACAAGCTGGTCCTAAAACTCATACAGAATTGCAAGGAACTACAAATAGCCAAATATATCTTGAAAAAGAAGACTAAAGTTGGAAGACTCACAGTTTCCGATTTCAAAACTTACTATAACCAGTAATCAAGACTGTGTGGTACTGGCATACGAACAAATATATGGATCAATGGAATAGAATTGAAAGTTCATAAATATGCCTATGTATCTATGGTTTGATTTTCTACATAGGTATCAAGATTATTTAATGAGGAAAGAATAGTCTCTTTAACAAATGGTGCTGGGACAAACTGATATCTAAGTGCAAAAGGATGAAGTTGGACCCCTAACCTTACACCATATGTAAAAATTAACTCACAATGAATTAAAGACCTAAATATAAGAACTTAACATATAAACTCAGGAAAAAATAGGTGTAAATTTTCATGACTTTGGATTAAGCAAGATTTCTTATGTATGACAACAAGCACATGAGCAGCAAAAGAAACATGAACATCATCAAATTAAAAGACTGCTGTGCTACAAAGACACCATCAAGAAAATGAAAGGAATCCATAGAAAGGGAGAAAATATTTGCAAATTCTATATCTGATAGGGGTTTAGTATGTGGAATGTAAAAAGAACTCTAACAACTCAGCAATTAAAAAGACAAATAACCCAAATATTTTAAAAATAGTCAAAGGATTTGGACAGAAATTTCTCCTAAGCGTATATATAAATGGCTAATAAACACATGAAAAATGTGCAACATCATTAGCTATCAGGGAAATGCAAATCAAAACCACAATGAGATATCACTACATACCCACTAGGATGCTATTGATATAATAAAAAAATACAATAACAAGCATTGGTGAGGATGTGGAGAAAAAAATCTCATACACTGCTTTGTAAAATGGTGCGGTCACTTTGGGAAATAGTCTTGCTACTCCTCAAAAAGTTCAACATAGAGTTACCAAAGGACACAGCAATTCTAATCCTAGGAGTATACCCAAGAGAACTAAAAACATGTCCACACAAAACTGTGAATATGAATCATTATTATTCATATAGCCAAAAAGTAGAAGTGATCTAAATGTCCAAGCAGTGATGAATGGATAAACAAGATGTGGTATATTTATAGGATGGAATATTATTCAGCCATAAAAAAGAATGAAGTGTTAATGATACATGCCACAACATGGATAAATCTTGGAAAACATGCTAAGTGAAAGAAGCCAGTCCCAAAGGACCACATATTATAAGATAACATTTATATGAACAGGCAATTCCATAGAGACAGAAAGCAGGTTAGTGGTTGCTAGGAGTTGAGGGTACAAGGGAAGGGGGAGTGACTGCTAATGGATATAAGGTTTCTTTATGGGGTGAAGAAAATATTCTGGAATTAGATAATGGTTGTACAATCTTGTGAATATACTAAAAACCATTGAATTGTTCTCTGTAAATGGCAGAAGAGGAAGTCAGAGATTTGAAGCACAAAATGGATTCAATGCATGGTTGCTGGCTTAAAGATGGAGGGGACCGGGCTTCCCTGGTGGCGCAGTGGTTGAGAGTCCGCCTGCCAATGCAGGGGACGTGGGTTCGTGCCCCGGTCTGGGAAGATCCCACATGCCGTGGAGCGGTTGGGCCCGTGAGCCATGGCCGCTAAGCCTGCGCGTCTGGAGCCTGTGCTCTGCAATGGAAGAGGCCACAACAATGAGAGGCCCGCATACCGCAAAAAAAAAAAAAAAAGATGTAGGGGACCACATGGCTCCTAGGAGTAAAGAGTTACCCCCAGAAAACAGCCAGCAAGTAAGTGGAAACCCCAGTCCTACAACCACAGGAAACTGAATTCTGCCAACAACTTGAAAGTGCTTGGAGGTGGGTTTTTCCCCAGTGCCTTCTGATGAGAACTCAGTCCAGTCAACACCTTGTTTTCAGCTTAGTCTTACCCTGAGCAGAGAACCCAGCAATGCCATGTGTATGATCAGGCCACCCAAGATGGCTGTTCTCTTGCTCTCTGTACATCCCCTGCTCAACCAGTCCCTACTCCACCTACACCCTACTCACATGACTGACCTTCCTTCTTAATCATAGAGCCTAATCAGTAAGTGCCTACATACTTACCCCCAACCCCAGCTAGTGATCGTTCTAATCTTTAGATGAGAACATCTCACCTATGATAGCTTATCAAAGGGGTGTTGGGGAGTGTGGTCCTCTGGTTTCCCTGGTAACTGATGAGCCAACCTGATGATGTCAATTCCCCCTATAACTGGTAACCTCCTCCCTCCACCTGCTGACCCATGTCCTGCCCACCATCTGTAGCTCACAGTGCTCCAGGACCTTGCTTCAGGCATGTCAGCTCCCCCACCCATTAAACTATTGATGTCTCTGTCACTGATTCCAGGCTTTTACTTCAGTCTTAAGGCTGGGCAAGTACGGGACTTACAGGCCTGCAGGGTGCAGCCCAACACCATGTCAGACATATGACCACAACACTGAATTAATAAATGGGTGCTGTTTTAAGACATTAATTTTTGTAGTAATTTGTTGCATAGGGATAGAAAACTAATCCTCCCCATGGGAAAAGTGGCTGGGTCTTTGTGAACATTGTTCACCACTTTTATCAGTTAAGGGAAGGGGGTTCAATCCCCCTGGGGAAAACCAATGGGAGAGTCAGTGGAGAAGTTTCCCAGCTTCTTCCCAACCTATGGAGTGAGGAGAGGGATATTATTCAGAGATGCATTCTTCATGGCTCTTCAGAGGGTCCTCAGAGGTATAGTGCCCGTGGCCCTGTGGTAACAGATCCCGGCTCAGCATCAACCCTTCACTGACTTTTCTTCCTTCCCTGTTTCACTCTCCCTTCATCTCCCTGCATCACTCTGCTTCCTGCCATCACCTCCCAGATAAATGGCCCTCAAGCCTGGGTCACAGACTCTGCTCTCAGGGGAATTCAGCTAAAATAACCTTTAAGCCTCATTTTCCCATCTCTAACATGAGGGCAATAATACTACCTAATATCCTTAGTACTTTCTCCTAATGCAGTGCTGTTATAAGGATTAAATAAGGTAACATATGTAAAGTTCTCATCACAGTGTCTGGCACACAATAAAAATTCAACAAATACTGTGTTCATAACACTGAGAGTGAGTGGCACTTAAAGTAACACTTAATCTCAGGGATATACTTTTACAGGAAACCGAACAGGCAATTCAATTAAATGTGGGGTTATCCTCCAGCAAAGTGGTTCTCAGTGGGGTTGACTGTCTCCCGGGTGACATGTGGCAATGTGTGGAGACAACTTTGGTTGTCACAACTGGCAGTGGCTACAGGGATGCTGCTGAACCTCCTACAGCAAAGGACAGCTCCCCACAATAAAGAATTATCTTGTCCAAATGCAATAGTGCCATGGTTGAGAAAGCTTGTCTAGTACAATATCCTGATTACGATAGGAGCTTAATGTTTATTTAATGTTATTAATCAAAGCTTTTTAAAAAATAAGTTTCTTCTTCTGACGTGATTATTTCAAAAGGTTATGTCAAGACACAATTGACAAAATGTCTGTTTATGTTGACCATAAAAACACAACCATATGAAACATGGCTCAGTTGGAGAAAAAGGACAAATCTTAAAAATAAAATGGGTTAAATATCAAGGTGTGGCAGAAGTTTCTAGATGCCCATATAATACACATTCAGCCCTTTTTCTGTAGTAAAAGAACCCCAGTTTTAATTGACACAGCAGTATGCCCAGCTAAAAGAATTTATTTACCATCTGTCCTGTGGCTAATGAGGCACAAGTCACTAAATGGGGCTCCTAAGAAATCGCTTTTAAGGCAGTTGACCCAGCCGGGAAGCACACCCTTTTGCCTTTTTTCTTTCTTCCGTCTTGCTGCCTGGACTGTGTATGCTAAAGCTGGAGCTGTGGATGCCACCGTGCAACTATGAGGAGACGTGGAAGATGGAGTCTGGATCCTTGTGACTAGAGACCTGCCATGTGAGCCTTAACTGCATTCTCAGGACTTCTCTTACATAAGAGAAAAACAGGCAATATTTCTTTCAGCCAATATTACTTGGGTGTTTTTTTCTTCTTCTTCTTTTTTTTTTTTTTTTTTTTTTGCGGTACACGGGCCTCTCACTGTTGTGGCCTCTCCCGTTGCGGAGTACAGGCTCCGGGTGTGCAGGCTCAATGGCCATGGCTCACAGGCCTAGCCGCTCCATGGCATGTGGGATCTTCCTGGACCGGGCGTGAACCCGTGTCCCCTGCATCGGCAGGTGGACTCTCAACCACTGCACCACCAGGGAAGCCCATTACTTGGGTTTTATGTAGCATACGGCTAAACTTATTCCTAACACTTACTCAAGAAATTAAATCTGTGAACCCCAGTCATGAAAGATGACTAAATGTCAAGAAGATATATGTTAGAAGCACTATAGAACCTAACACTCCACCCCGACAATAGCAACATTCCCAGAGGAACCAATAAGGCTAACAGAAGAGAAATGCCAACTTGTAGGACGATGCACACATTGTTTGTGAAGATAAAAACCTGCCACTGAAAACTTAAATAAAAAGAAGAGAGTGATATAGTTTAGCCACTGAGTTCTGAGGTCTCTAGTCTGATTTAGTTTGGTGAGGTCCCCAAAACAGGCAAATGCATGTGGTTCACTTTTCCTGCTTCCACTTGAATATTCATTATCAGAAAGCAAAACATCCTAAAATGGCTCCTAGAGTTTTCACTAGTGATACCAACTGAATATTTATACTTTAAGTAACATCATAGTTGAATGACCATCCACTGCATGGGTAGCACTTTAATTGGGTGTAAAGGTGTATAAAAGAAGAAGATAATTCATTCCTCAATAGTTTTCATATCTACCTAGGGATATCAAAAATTACACTTAGAAATTGATTTTAATGTTACAAAGCAACAGAAAAGAAGGAAAAAAATGTTAGAACTTGTAAATAGATAAGATATAGAAAGAAAAAACTAAGTTAAATGCTGAGAAACTAAATCTTTAATGTTTCTTTAATATTGATGGTACTTACTACTCTACAAATATGATTTGTACTTACTATGTGCTCATATAATATTATATGAACTTCCTGATAAAAGAAAATATCAATCAATGCTTTTAGATTTGAATAGCATGCCTCATGGATAAAAAGCTAGGTTGAACAAAAGCTTTAACTCAATAAAAATGTGCTGTTAATTTTTTTCATTTCTAATTGTTGATGCCTTCTTGTAGAATTGACTAAAACCCATTTGCAATATTGTGATTTATAAGAAATATATATATTTGGTCATTCAGATGACCAAAACATATTTCTCAGATATATTTGGTGTTCATACATAGTTTCTGGCTCACAACTCCCAAAACCCCAGGAATTTTCTGATCTATAAGAGCAATGGGAGCATCCATCACAATTGGGTTTATGTTAATGAAGGTGACTTTTGGATCCCACCCCCAGGGTGGGAGCTGGTTGCTAGGAGACTTAACCACGTGATTTGAGGGTTGGAACTTTCAGTCCTATCCCCTGATATCCAAGGAGGGGAAAGGGGCTTGAGGTTGAATTGATCACCATTGCCTAACAGTTTAGCCAATCATGATTATATAATGAATCCTCCATAAAAACTCAAAAGGACAGTTTTCTGGCCCTTTTTCAGAGTGCTTCCACGTGGGGGAACCAGAACACTTCCATGTGCAACCATGCCCAGCCCCAAGCTCCATGAGGACAGAATCGCCATTGTTTGAGACCCCCACCCTGTGTATCTCTTCATCTGGCTATTGATTTGTATCCTTTAATATCCTTTTATAATAAATCAGTAACGTACTGAGTAAACAGATTTTCCTGAGTTCTGAGAGCCCTTCTGGAAAGTAAATCAAACCTGAGGAGGGGGTCATGGGAACCTCTGTTTCATAGCTAGTCGGTCAGAAGTACTGGTAACAACCTGGACTTGCAATTGGCATACTGAGTTGGAGGAGATCAATGGAACCTCCAGTTTGTAGCCAGTCAGTTAGAAGCACAGGTACTAACCTGGGCTTGCAACTGGCCTCTGGAATGGAGGGTGATCTTGTGGGACTGAGCCCTTTACCTGTGGAACCTGATTCTATCCCAGTAGATAGTGTCAGAATTGAGCTGAATTCTCAGACACTCTGCTGGCATCAGAGAATTGCTTGTTGGTGTGGGGAAGCCTCCATACATACATTTTGGAATTGGGTCCAGGAAGTCTTTTCACCATTTTACAGCATTCCCCAAGGAAAATGCTGATGGGGTGAAGGATTTCAGTCTTGAGGATTCATACATCATGCCTATTTAAAACTCTGGTTTTTAAATCTTTTTGAACAAAGTACCAATAAAACCAAATGAATGAATTATTTTACTGTATAATTTTAAAGGAAACTTTAATCAAAAATGGGAATGTTTCTATTTTCTCCCAATTCATAATGTCAGCTACTTTCTAATATATTATTGCTTATCACTTGCAAATACAAAGACAATAATATCCTAATTACAAAACACACAAATTGCTGCCATTATTCCACTAGAATGTGGTATTTGTGTGATAATAGTTGTCAATCATTCCAGGCTACATTCCAGACAATATTGTAGGCTAAAAAATATAAGGTTGATTTTTATCATTAGTTTAAATCCACATAATTATTATTAAATGAAAATTTGACCTTTTAAGCAAAACAAGAACACACCTGAAAGAAAGCAAAGAGAAAACAAAGTTTCATTTTATCTTTGAGCACTTATCAGTGTGGGATAAGTGTGTGCCAGTTCAGGAATTATGTACATGATTCAGACCCATGGTAGAGTCCGCTCTGGGAGCTCATCCCAGCCCTACCATCTACAAATGATGTCTGTCTCAACAATTTCCTTCACTGTCCCTAAACTTCCGTTTCCTCAACAGTTAAAGTTTAATAATCACCATTTTATAAAACTAGTCTTGGAATTAAATGAGATAATAAATATATTAATGTTATAATGGATACATAAGCATTCAGCAAATGGTACCTATTATTTCTATACTGCTATTATCTTCTATGTTATAGTCAAGCTTAAGTGTGCATTATTTGATAAACAGAGAATGTAGACACTTTTCCTTCTTTTAAGGACAGCAAAGACCTCAATAGATCTTAGAATAACTAAAACCAAGTCTTTTAACCTGAAGCCAAGTGTAGCTTATGGCGAAGATTTTTTGTTTCATGCCTAAGTCATATCCCTAATACTTTTATTCACAATAAGGCATAGTAATTGACACCCAGATTTCTTCTTTCATTTAAAAAATATTCCAATCCTCTTTTTTTAAATAACGGCAAAATACAATGGATAAAATGGCACCAAGGTTTTTTGATTAATAAAACAACTTCCCAGGTTTTTGCTGGAGTTAGAACTCTGTATCAATAAAATTGGATATGTTATCTACATTTTTATTTTGAGCCATTCTCAGATTTTTGGATTTCACAGAGTGGCAATATTTTTAAAATTTTGAAAAGCACCATAAGTTTGACAACTTTTTATATTTCAAATTTTTTTAAATTTAAAACAGGGATAATTGGAGTATTTTAAAATAGAGCATAAAAATAGGAATAATAGGGAAATTTTTAAACTATAATCTAGCATCTAAAGCATTTAATTAAAGAAAGAATATTTTGACACTCTAAGAGGAAAAACATGCTTTCAGATTAAGAAAAAATGTTCTTTCCCAAGCAAGAATAGCTGGCCTCCCTATACTGATTTATAGGGAGGCCATATTTATTTATTCTCTGAGTGTATATCCTAATTTGTCTCATTTCTCCAAGGATTAGTTCTTGGATTTAAATTTGGGAATCTTCGATTCAAATACAAACAAGATTTGACAAATTTAAGGTCTTATATCTTTAATTGCACATGCCAGACACTATTAACTAGAACAATAGCCAGCTCTCATTGAAACCCACATTCTAGTGGGTAGAGATCAATACCAAACAAATTAACAAACATGTTCAGATATTGATTAGTGCTAAGAAAAATGAAGTAGATTCCGACAGAGAGATATGGCGGGAAGGGAGGGTATTCAGAGAAGTCTTCAACTAGGGCACATTTGAGCAGAGATGTTAATAAAATGAGGGAGTGAGTCATTTGCATACCTGCGGGAATAATAATGGTTAATAGTCATGAAGCACTTTCTCCTGTGCCAGTCAGTATTCTAACTGCTTTACAGGTAAACTCATTTAATTCTCTTAACAACTGCGTGTAGATACTATTATGATCCCCATTTTACAGATGAGGAAACTGAGGCTCAGAGAGTTAAGGTAACTTGTGTAAGTCACACAGCTAGTAAACAGCAGAGGTGAATTGGGCTTGGCTCCAAAGTCCTGCTCTTAACCACCACCACTATGCTCTACTGCCTCTCAGGTAACAACAGGGGCAAAGACCCTAAGTGGTAGTGCCTGTGCTTGGGATGCTCAAGAAACAGCAAGGAGGGCCCACTGTGGCTGCAGTGGGTGGAGCAAGGGAGACAGGAACAGAAGATCAGATCAGAGAGATGATGGTACCGTGGAGAAGGGGGCCAGCTTACATGGGCCTTGAAACACACGGTAAGGACTTTGGGTTTTATTCTGAGTGAGATGGGCAGTCACTGAACTATTCTGAGCAGAGGAGAATCAAGACCCAATTTGTGTCTCAAAAGGATCCCTTTGGCTGCTGTGCAGAGGATAGACTATTGGGGACACAGATAAAAGCAGAAGCCAAGTCTGACGGCTCTGCAATGGTCCCAGAAGATAAATGGTGGTGGGATGATTCTGGATATATTTTGAAAGTAGAAGAGAATTTAGTGATGGGAAGACAAAGAAACAGAGGAGTCATGGATGACCAAGGTTGTGACCTGAGCAAGTAACTGTAATAAAGGAGCCGGTGTTGCTTGTATAGGAAATACTGGCTAAGGAGCAGGTTAAAATGAAGATGCTGATTCAGGAGGTCAGAGTGGGGCCCCAAAAATCTGCATTTCTTACATGATCCCAGGTGATACGGACACTGCTGTCCATGGACCACACTTGTGAACAAGGCTCTACACTTTGTTTTTTAAAAATAATTTCTTTCTAAGAAGAAATATATGTTCATCTTATAAATATGAAAATTACCACATAAAATAATTCTATATCCAGAAATACTATTAATATTTAACTGTACATCTTTCCAGGCTTTTTGATGTGTTTAAATGTTTATGTATATAATAGAAAACATTATTTTCTAGAAAATTAGAATCCCATTATATCTCACTTCTTGCTTTTTAAATATAATGAGCACCTTCTAGTTTCCTTAAACATTTTTAAACTATGGTTTCAATGAGATCAAAATATACAAACTGATATGGAAAAAATATATAACTTTATTGAGTTTCTGTACCAGACCACATCTTGCTTTACAGCTCCCATCCCTAGTAAGGGTGGGGGGGAAATGTTACTTTTTAAAGTAAGTAACATTTTGAAAAGAGGCATTTAAATATTTTCAAAATATTTTTAAGTGTTTTAGGTAATTGCTATCATTTTAAGGTTCAGACTATCAGGACTGTGTTTTTCCCTTCCAAAAAGCACCCTTTCCATTCCTTTTTCCCCCAACATGGCATCTGAGTGCAAGGGAGAGCTTGTCCTATCCTGGTGATAGGGGTGGAAAGTCTCTTCTCCAGGTGTGACCCTCTGGGTCCTCACCAGCCTCCACTGAGATGCCCCTTGACCCTCTGGCTCACCAGGCACCAGGCAGTACTGCCTGTTATAGAGCAGCTGCTTTCAGGACTAGGTGGGCACATGCCAGTCCTTGGACCTTGTTTTTTGTTTCTGGTCTACAGCTTCCTCATCCCTCCTCAGGTCTCTTTCTGTTACTTATTCCCTCAGCTTTTTTGTAGACAGCCACCATCCAGCACTGTGTGCACAGGCTGTAGGCCCCCACAAGGCACATCTCCAGCCATGCACCCAGACATCTCCCTCCAGCAACACCGCTCTGTGCCCCGAAGCCGTGTGGACTGGGTCAGGGAAGTCAAGTACCACTCCTATGCTTTCAGAAACCCCACGTCTTCTTTGACATTTTTAACAAGAGGGCAATACAGACACTTTCCAGTCTGAACTCCTGCTGCTGTTTGTACCCAGACTGACCTAAAAGGCTTCCTTCCTTCCTTGGGACAGGAAGAACGTGTACATCAGATCAAGAGCCCTCCTATATTTTGGCTTATAATAAAACTATACACTCAGACTGCCGCATTTTCCTCCAGAAACAAAGAGGAGCTTTTGGAATTCAGAAACAAAGACTGACTTTTAAGATGTTTCCCCATGGATTAAAAAATAATTTGAAATTTAAACAGTTCCTTCGTCCTCCTTCCATAGTGTAGCATCTCAAAAATATTACTTGGTTATATGATTTTTAATGAATGAACATTTCATTATATGTATATAATAATTTAACCAATTCTCTGTGACTGAACACTATAATTAATTGTAATTTTCACCATTAAAAATGACTTGCTTGTACATAAATCTAAGCACATCTAATTAGTTCCTAGATATATATTCCTATAAGTGGCATTACAGAGTGAAAAGAAAGGGTACAAACACTTTCAAGGTTTTTTGCTACATACTGCTAGTTTGTCTTCCAGAAATTTTTATACCAATTCTTAATACAAACTGTAGTGGCTGAGACTGGCTATTTCCCCATATACTTCCCACACTAGATATTATCATTCTTTTTTCGCCCTTTCAAAGTTGAGTTGAATTTCACATAACATAAAGTCAACCATTTTAAAGTGAAGAATTCAGTGGCATTTAGAATAGTCACAACGTTGTGATGGTATTCTTTTTAATCTTTGCCAAGTTGATGGTTGAAAAACACTTCTCTCTTCCTATACACTAGCAATGAAAGATCAGAAAGAGAGATTAAGGAAACAATCCCATTTACTGTCACATCAAAAAGAATAAAATACCTAGGAATAAACCTACCTAAGAAGGCAAAAGACCTGTACTCAGAAAACTATACAATACTGATGAAAGAAATCAAAGATGATATAACTAATGAGAACCTGCTATACAGCACAGGGAACTTTACTTCACTTTGCTGTACAGTAGAAGCTAACACAACATTGGAAAACAACTATACCCCAATTAAAAAAAAAATCAAAGATGATACAAACAGATGGAGAGATATACCATGTTCTTGCATTGGAAGAATCAATATTGTGAAAATGACTATACTACCCAAAGCAATCTACAGATTCAATGCAATCACTATCAAATTACCAAGGGCATTTTTCACAGAATTAGAACAAAAAATTTTACACTTTGTGTGGCAACACAAAAGACCCCCAATAGCAAAAGCAATCTTGAGAAAGAAGAATGGAGCTGGAGGAATCAGGCTCCCTGACTTCAGACTATACTACAAAGTAACAGTAATCAAAACAGTATGGTACTGGCACAAAAACAGAAATATCAATGGAACAGGATAGAAAGCCCAGAGGTAAATCCATGCACATATGGCCACCTAATCTATGACAAAGGCGGCAAGAATATACAATGCAGAAAAGACAGTCTCTTCAAGAAGTGGTGCTGGAAAGACTGGACAACTACATGTAAAAGAATGAAATTAAAACACTCCCTAACACCACACACAAAAATAAACTCAAAATGGATTAAAGACCTAAACGTAAAGCCAGACACCATAAAACTCTTAGAGGAAAACATAGGCAG